>NW_027187400.1:2705721-2710410 GCF_028583685.1 Petaurus breviceps papuanus
AGGAAGGAAGGAAGGAAGGACGGAAGGAAGGAAGGAAGGAAGGAAGGAAGGAAGGAAGGAAGGAAGGAAGGAAGGAAAGAATTAGAGGTGAAAAGAGTTCTGCATTGCCTTCTTGGTTCACTATCATCCACCCTCCTCAACCCAGCAACAGATCAGTCCCTCTATGACATCCCTTTCATGATTTGCAATTTCTTCAATAGAATCATGGAATATCAGATTTCAAAGGAACCTCAGATGCAAAGAATGTCCTGCCCAGCAGCATTTTCTTGAAGACCTCCAGGGGAGGGGGATTCACTCTCTCCTAAGGCATGCCCTTCTTCTTTTCCGTGCCTCTGATTCATAGCATCAACCACCTGGAGTTGGAAAGGACCTCAGGGGCCCCAGAATCCAACACCCTCACTTTACAGATACGGAAACTGAGGCACAGAGAAGGTAAGTGATTTGCTATAGATCACATAATAGCTGGAAAGTGTTTGAGGCAGGATTTAAATCAGGTCTTCCTGAATCAATGTCTACTGCCCCATCCACTCCACTATTAGAAAGTTTGGGGTCATTGGCTTTTTTTTTTCCATTCAAACTTAAATCTGCCTCTCTGCAATTTCCACTCATTGCTCCTCTTCTGCCCTGTGGCAACATACAGAACAAATCTGATCCCTCCTTCCACAGGACAACCCTTCAAATATTTGAAGAGGGCTCTCTACTGTGGCCACTAAGCCTTTTCTTTTCCAGATGTGACAACCCCAGTTAGTTTTCAGTGCAGCCTAGAAAGCCAATCTTATTGTCTTTAGCATTAGTCTGATACAGGAGGAATCTGAGATTTTATCAGTGAAGGGAAATCTCAGGGTAGAAACTCCCTCCACTAACAAATGGGACCTGTCTAAGCCTTCTCAGATAAGTTCTAGGGAGGTTCTGGCTACCCTCTGAGGGTGGTGACTAATCCAGGGTCATTGTCCTAGTTTCCATTTGAACTCAGGTTAAGGCTGATTCCCATAGGAGGATGCTAAAGCATGATTCTTTGCAATAGTAAGGGGTGGTAAACAAAGCCCTGGGATGGGAGACAGGAGGAGACCTGGTTCTAGTCATTTATTTGTGTTACAACTTTAAGTAAAATTGTTTCTTCTCTCTGGAATTCAGGGAGGTTTTCTTCATCTATGAAATGAGAAGACTACAAGGTGACTTCTGAGGGACTTACACCTCTGTGATCCAATTGAATATAGATTATATATTTAGGAATCCAAAGGTAGGAGAGATTCTCTGGACATGTGATCAATGGAGGCTCCATAGAGAAGGGAAAACTTAGGATAATAGGCCTAGAACTGGAAGAGACCTTAGAAATCATTTATTTGAACCCCCTCATTTTGCAGATAGAGAAAATGAGGCCAGAGAGTCTGAGCAATGTGTTTCTTTTATTTTGTTTTGTTTTTGGAGGGGGGAAGGCAGGGCAATTGGGGTTAAGTGACTTGCCCAAGGTCACATGGCTAGTAATGAGCAATGTGTTTCAAGACCATGCTGGTAATAAGTACCAAAGTCAATATTCACATCCAAGTCTTTTGACTTTGACTTTGATTCAGCCTTCTTGCCACCTTATCTTGTTGCCCCATGGTCTTGGTCTGTCAAGAATGGGATTGATTTCAATCAGTAGGTGATGAGAGGGTTATCCTGGTGTAGACAGCAGCCTGAGCTTTGGTGGGTCTGGAGTATGGGGTGTTTACCTTGAACAGGATGCCACAGTGGAGATAAAGGGCAAAGGAGGAGACAATGTAAGGGGTAAACCATCCATGTCACACCCTTAAAATACTTTTTATTTCCTCCCTTACTTTGTGTGTATGTATGTGTACACACATATATACCCATATGTGTAGATATACAAATGTGTTTATCTAAACATATGGATGTGTACACGTGTGTTTGTGTTTGTATATAAAGATGGAACATCCCCTTCCTTCAGGAAGCTTACATTCTGGGGAGGGAGGGAGTCAGATGGGAAAATGTTACTATATGTGTGTGCACACATGTATACATATGTGTTAGTGTGTGCACATGTGTGTTTCTGTATGTGTGGCCATACATGCCTCTCCATGGGTATACATGAGCCTTCCTGATTCCAAGACCAGTGTTCTATCAAATGAGCCACTCTCTTAGCTGGCACATATTAGATGTTTCACAAATTCTCGTTTTAAAAGATGAATGAAAAGAGAAGACCCTGGCCAGAGACTGAACTAGGCAGCAAGAGCGAGAGCCCTGGAGGGCTGAACGTCACCTCGGCCAGCTGGTTCACTGAGTCTGTATCATCAGAATGGAGGCTTCCAATAAGCTGGAGTCCTAATTGTTCTGTCATTGGCTAATGTAGATCTCTAATAAAAGTCTTTATGACCACATAAAGGCGATTCCCCTTTCCCATAACCCAGGGCCACCAAGCTGCCAGGGATGTTTTATGCCACCTCTCCCTTTTCCCTCTCATTTTCCTTCACCAGAAAGAACAAAAAAAAGGTCAGATGTAGTCTCTCCCTCCTATTACACCTCCCTGCTCTCCTTCCCCACCTCTCCTCAGGGAAAGAGCCCTGGCCTGGGCATCAGGGGCCACGGGTACCAGTCTTGGCCCTGCCACGGATGCTGTGTGACCGTGGAACAGTTGCTCTGAGTCCCCAGTCTTCAGTTTCCCTTTCCACAAAATGGGGATACTGATCACAGCCCTAGCTATGCCACAGGCCTATTGACAGGATGTAAAGTGTTTAGAGATTAACATTATAGTCACAGGTATCATTACCATGAGAAGTGAGTGACAATCAATAACTTTGGGTGCAACCAAAAGCATATTCTGTTTGGGCCCTGGTTTCCTCACAGATACTTTGAAGGAAGGTAGTTTAACAAAGATTTTTAAAGTGCCTACTATGTTCCAGGAACTGTGGTCAGTGCTGGGGAATGAAAGACAAAAATGAAATAATTCCTACCTTCAAGGAGCTTCAATTCTCCTGGGAGCAAACAGCAGGTACACAGACAAGAAAAAATGAGCACGATGTAATTATGAGATAGGGGCAGCACTGCTAATTAAGGGAAGCAAGAAAGGCCCCTTAGGAGAGGCAGCACATGCCTGGTGTGGAGGGAACAGCATGGACAAAGACAAAGAGGGGGGAAATTTAAAATGTGATGTATGGGAAGCAACAAGAAGGATAGACTAGAAATCAGGATGTGCGAAAGGGAGAAGGGAAGGGAATACATGTTCATATGACACCTACTATGTGCCAACTACTTTATTTATGCCATCTCCTTTGATCTTCACAGCAATCCTGGGAGGCAGGTCCTGCTATTATTCTCATTTTAAAGATGAGAAAGCTGAGACAAACAGAGGTTAAGTGACTTATCCAGGGTCATGCAACTACTAAATGTGTGAGGCCAAACTTGAACTCAGGTCTTCCTTACTAGGACCAGCTCACTATCTACTACACCAACAGCTGAACGTTATCTAGGTCATATTGCATTTTGTTAAATGTTTATTTAATTTCTTATTTTCTTAAATATTTATTTACTTTGTTATTTCTCTTCTTAAATATTTTGTCTATTTTTATTAAATATTAATTTTTTCTCTTTTCTTAAATATTTTATTTTTGTCAAATATTTATTTTGTTACATATTTCCCAATTACATTTTGATCTGACCTGGCCACATTGGAAGTGTTCTGGGCAACCTAGGCTGAGTGTTTGAAGCCTCCCCCGTGAAAACCAATTACATTTGACAATTCTTATGCACTAGAGATGAACCAGAAAACTATTCCATGTGGGAATAAGAAGGCATAAAGGAGAAGGACAGAATTCTGGGGCAGGGGGAGCTAAAAAGGTGCCAGGGGGCTGGTGTCCCTGATTGCACCGTGACCCTCTATGCCGAGGAAATGCCTCCGTACAAGACATGCATCCAAACCCAAAGGGCCATTCTTTCATCTCTAGCATTTGCCCAGTAATGAATCATTCTCTAATATCCACTCTACCCACCACTCCCCACAATCTCAGATAGCATAGCTCCCAAAGCTTGTTCTCCCAGGGACCCACAAACCTGAGACATCCCTGAGTCTCCAATTGCCAGAGAGCCAGAGCAACAGAAGCTTCCCTGATAGGATTAGAATTCCCACTTATGCCAACCTGGGCTACAGGACATGATGAAGTAAGCCAGCTTCCCCTCTTTATTCCTCTGTTGCTCAGTTCATCTGACCTCTTTTCAATCATTCAATTCAATTCAACAAGCATGCATTAAATACATTATGTATGCCTGTCACTGTCCTGGGTAGCCTGGCACAAAGGCAAAAAAAGAAATTCTCCGACCTTGAGGCCAGGCTGATCACCAGCAACCTTGTGCTGCTGGAGTTGGGATTAGAGACTTTGTTTGTAAATGACCACTTCAATCCTCCCAGCTGGATCAGTCACATTTCTTGTATCTGTAATACATTCTCTTCGATGCACCTAAGTATGACTGCACAGCTACCAGGAGGGATCTGGGAACAAAGAATGACAGAACTTGAACCTTGAGACATAGAATACCAGAGCTGGGAGGGTCCTTAGAAAATGAAATGTCAAGGTTGGGAGGGGCCTTAGAACATGGAATGTCAGAGCTAGGAGGGACCTTGGAACATGGAATGTGAGGGCTGGGAGGAGCCTTGGAACATGGAATGTCAGGGCTGGGAGGGGCCTTGGAACATGG
>NW_027187400.1:2710420-2723275 GCF_028583685.1 Petaurus breviceps papuanus
CTGGGAGGGGCCTTGGAACATGGAATGTCAGGGCTGGGAGGGGCCTTAAAAGTCATCTCATCCAAATCTCATCATTTTCCAGAAACTGAGACCCAGAGGAGGGAAGCAGCTTGCTGGCCTGATATTCGACAACTGACTCTAACACCTAACTAGCTGCAGCCCTGGCTCTTGAACCCAGGTCTCCTGGCTCTTGTCTAGCCCTCTTGGGCCCAGCCCTCCACAAGCTACCTCTAGAAATGAGTGCAGTAGCTAAATCACAAGGTTGTTGACTTCCAAGTAGTAAAAATAAATATGGAGCCTAATAATGTAGATTAGTGTCTCTGAGAGGCTGGAGTTGGTCATTTTGAACTTTTTATTTTACTTAACTCTGCAGGATGATAATTGGGTAGCAAATCAGCGAGTCTGCAGCCCCGTTAGGGAAAGGCCGGCTGAATGTGCTAGACCTATTATTATGCGAGTGAGCAGCCTGGGGCCCGGACGTAGCCTTCTTAACACCCTGCAGGGAAAATGAACAATTTCACCAAGACAGTGCCAAAGTTTCTGCATCAACACTGAACACCCAAGCTGTTCCCTTTTCTAGAAGAATATGACTTAGCAAGCTCAACCCACAGAGACCCCTTGTCCAGACAGCTCAGGGTTCATTGATGGAAGAGGCTGCTGGGTAGTAGAAAAGCCTTAACACCACCTCCCAACCCCCACCCCAGGCTGCTGGACGGGAAGTCTGAAAAGGGACGGGCCAAAATCCTTTGATTAAATCTCGGGGCTTAAGTCCGACTAAAAGCTTAGGAGAACCTTCACCTAGACCATGGTCTCCTGACTACCCCTCAGGTTCATGGACTATTTCCCCCTTCCCCAATTTCCCAATTAGCTGTCAGTGAGTCAATTCTAGGGTAGCTAGGAGGTTGGGTGGATAGAGCACTGGGCCTGAAATCAGCAAGACCCGAGTTCAAATCTGACCTCAGACACCTACTAGCTAGCTATGTGACCCCATAGGCAAGTCACTTAACTGCCTCAGTTTCTCATTTGTGAAAAATGAGCTGGAGAAGGAAAAGGCAAACTATTCCAGTATCTCTCCCACGAAAACCTCAACTGGGATTAGGAAGAGGCAGACACTACTGAAACTATATATACATTTGTGTGTATGCATGTATATATGTGAGATATGTTTATATATTATATATTCATGTCAATATAGTATAGATTTTAATTACTCTGGATGAATGTTACATTTCAGGGGTTGCATACCCTGAGAAGGTTAATAGGAAATTTGTGACTGCTGTTGGCAGTAACCTCCCTGATAAATAGATATGTGTGTATACATATGTGTGCGTGGATGTAGATGTATGTGGAGGCAGCTAGACTGTTCAGTGGATAAAGCAGTGATCCTGGAGTCAGAAAGACTTGAGTTCAAATCCAACCTCAGACACGTGCTGACTGTGTGACCCTGGGCAAGTCATTTAACTCTACCTGCCTTAATCTGCTGGAGAAGGAAATGGCAAACCCCTCCAGTATCCTTTCCAAGAAATCCCATGGACGACATTGTCGTGATATGGTCTACAGGGTCACCAAGAGTCAAACACAATTGAATGTGTGTGTGTGTGTTGTGTATGGGATATACATATGCATATATTTGCATTAACACTATATACACATGTCTATATGAATGCATATGTGTATATACACATGCACATATATACATGTGTGCAGATAGATATATTTATCGTATAACTGTGGATAATCGATTTAGCTTGAGCCTCAGTTTCTCCAAATGACAAATGTAGATAATAATATCTGTAATATCTACTGCCACAAACCTACTGGGAGAAACAACCAAAGTCCTATGCTAGGGCACTTTGCGCACTTGTCAATGTTTCCAAGTTTCTGTTATTATTCCGAACCATCAGGGACTCAGCCGCCGCTTGATTGAGAGGGGGAAAGTGAGTCACAGATGTGCCTTGTCAAAAGACGATTGCCTTCCCTCTCGAGTCTCCTCCGGAGCCTGGGAGCCCCTACGGGGTGGCGATGTTTACAATTGCACAGGGGGTGTTTAGAAGCTGCAGGAAGCTGCCTCCGGGGGCTGCAGAGATGGGACTGGGAGCTGGGAGTCAGCGGCGCGGAAGGAGACTGCAGAGAGAGCACGTTGTGTTTGTGTGTTCGTGTGAGACGAGGAAGTGAGTAGGAGAGGTGTTTGCTTTGAGACGTTTGCAGCAGTTGTATGCTTGCGATTGGCAAGAGAGGGAGAGAGGGAGCGAAGAGCCAGGACGCCTTGGTGATGCACTCTGGGTTTAGCGGGAGAGCAGAGGGAGAGAAGGAGCCCTGAGACCTGGCTCTTGGTGTGCCCCCTCCCCCCAAACCCACACACACCACACACATAGACACACACCACACACAATACACGCAGACACAACACACATAGACACATAACACACACAGACACACAACACACCCATAGACACACAACACACACAAGACACACAACACACAGACACACATCACACACATAGACACACAACACACATAGACACACACCACACACATGGACACACACAGAGACCATTCACAGAATGATTAATAGGATTCCGAGCCAGAAGGGACCTTAGGTCACTATATCCATCCCCCTTATTTTGCAAAGAGAGAAACTGAGGCCCAGAAAAAGAGGACTTTCCCATTGTAACACAGGCTGTGAGATCTTGAAACCGGACACCACATACAGTTTTCTTTTCATCATACCATGAGGATAAGATACATAATACAATAATATAATTTAATTTTAATATAAGATATAGCATACCTTATTAATCAATCAACATTTATTCATTAAGTATCTACTCTGTGCCAGGCACCATGATAAATCCTGAAACTACAAAGAAAAGAAAAAAAAAACAGTCCCTGACCTCAAGGAACTCATGGTCTAACGGAAGAGATAGCATGCAAACAAGTCTGTATAAATGAGATATACGCAGGGTAGATCTCCCCCCTTCTCAGAGAGAGGGAGCTAGCCTTAAGGATGTCCATAAAAGGCTTCCTGTAGAAGATGGGATTTTGAAGGCAGCCAGGAGGTGGAGGTGAGAAGAGAGAACATTCCAGGCCTGGGATATGGCCAGGGGAAATGCAGAGAGCTGGGAGGGAGAGAACAGCATGGAAGCCAGTGTCACAGATTGCAGAGACCTGGGAGGGGAGTAACTCAGAAGAAGATGGGAAAGGTAGGAAAGAGGCAGGTTACGAAGGGCTTTAAAAGCCCAACAGAAAGATGTTCTGGAAGTAATAGGGAGCCACAGCAGCTGATTAAATGTGGGGAGGAGGGGGAAATGACATGATCAGACTTGGACTTCATGCAGTCCCAAGCTTCACAGAGTGCCTGGGTCAGAGAAAGTGCTTCTTCAATGCCAGTTAATTCAGTAACTAAATCAAGCAAAGCAATTTGCCAAAGACTACATGAGGAGGAAATGATTTGAACCTGGGTTCTCTAGCCCCTAATCCAACACTTCTCTGTGACAATTCTTCCTATTTAGCAGATAGGAGGATGAGCCATAAAGTTTCCTAGGGAGGAGACTCAGACCATTACTTCACTTTGAACAAAGGAAACAGAGCTTCAGGGAACCTCAAGGAATTTGGGTCAGATCTGAATATTAGATGTGGGCTAATGCTTGGGGTTAATACCTGATTGCCATAGGTGTCCTGTCTCCCCACCTGTCCCATGTCAAGAAAGGCAAGCTGATGCAGTGGGACTCTATCTACCAATCAATAAACATTTATTGAATGTTTACTATGTGCTAGGTACTATGCTAAGCCAATGGGGCTACAAAAAGAGGCCAAAAGACAGTCCCTGCCCTCAAGGAACTTACAATCTAATGGGGAAGAAAATGTGCAAAGAGATACTAAGCAAGCTATAAACAGAATAAATAGGAAATAATAGATGGAAGGCACTAGAATGAAAAAACCTGGGTTTTAGTCCTGGTTCTGCCATTGACTCACTTGACTTCGGAAAAACCATTTTCCTTTGAACCTCATTTTCTTCCTCAGTGAATTGAGGGACTAGATTAGATGATTGTCTTTTTTTCCTTTTTTTGGAGGGGGGAATGCAGGATAATTGGGGTTAAGTGACTTGCCCAAGGTCACAAAGCTAGTAAGTGTTAAGTGTCTAAGGCCCGATTTGAACTCCGTTCCTCCTGACTCCAGGGTCAGTGCTCTATTCACTGTGCCCCTAGATCAGATGATTCTGAAGATCCTTTCTGGCTCTGACGTTCTAGGATTCTAAGAGAGGTCTGCAGGTGGTTATTTCTAGGCCCTGTCTCCATCTCATCCTTCCCTGAAGGCTGACAACAAAGGGAATTGTAATCGTGATCTGTCTCCCATTATCAGCAGAATAACAGATAGCTTGGACTTCAACAAAGCCCTTATCTCCGAAGGCAGAAAGCATGTACCTGCCGAGCTACAGGGGCCTATCTTGTTGGCCATATCCCCTCTAACATCCCGGTGGAGCAGTGCTGGGAAGGAGGAGCAGTGGCAGGCCTGTTCACATTGAGTAGGGTCATGGCAGCCCTGTGAAAGCCGTCCTTCCATGGCGGTCATGAGGTGGGACTTGGCAAAGTTCAGGGAGCTGTGGAGAGGGCGTCTGGGAGGGAGAATCATAACAGACATTGGTGTTGTGCTTGAAGGCTCACAGACGGTATTTCATTTGATCCTCACAATGACCTTGTGAAATGCCACTACCAGTATTATTATCCCTATCTTTTAGATGAGAAAACTGAGACCCAGAGAGGTGAGATGATTTCCCCATAATCATATTGCAAGTAAGAGAAAGAAATGGGATTTGAACCTACTTTTTTACTACTCTGTCCACCATAATGCCTGTTCAAAAGCAGAGAGAGAGAAAGAAGGGAGAAGGAAAAAGTGAAGGAAGGAGCAAGAGAGGATAGAGAAAGAAAGAAAAAGGAGAAATCAAGGAGGGAAAGAGAGAAAGGGAAATATAGCAAGAGGGAGGGAGGAAGGAAGGAAGGGAGGAAGGAAGGGAGGGAAGGAGGAAGGAAGGAAGGAAAGAAAGAAAGAAGGAAGGCACGAAGGAATGAAGGAGGGAGGGAGGGAAGGAAGAAAGTAGGGAGGAAGGAAGGAAAAAAGAGGGAGGGAGGGAAGAAAGGAGAGAGAGAAGAAAGAAATGGAAGGAGAGGATGAGGAAGGGAAAGAAAGAGGATCAAGGGAAGGAGGGAAAGTGAGAACAGGAGGAGGAAAAAGCAAGACAGGTAGAAAGAAAGAGACCAAATAGATACAGAGACAGAAAAAGACAGTGACAGAGACGTGGAGCACAGAAGCTGCTTGGGCTGGGCCTAATAAGTTGTCTGGCCTTGGCTGGAGCCACCTGAGTCTGGTGGGTCCTCAACTCTAAGCTTGCGTCTGGTGGTTAGGCTCTAGGGAGCTGAGTCACACTGGCCAGACTCCCAGGAGACTGACCAGCTGATAAGTCATTTACTGAGTCACTCCCTTACAGTGAGGAATAAAACCACTGAGCCAACTGGGGACTTCTACCAGCTGATCAGGGCATGCTGTGCCCAGACAGGGCCAGGGAGACACTGACAAGGTCTGGTTCTTGAGGGCCTCTTCTTCCATCCTCCCTGCAGACCACCACCGCCTCTGTTGTGACTTCATTCCCAAGGACATGCCACAATTAATTAACTCACATTAACTCCACTTTTGGTTCCCTGATGTAATTTGGGGGTCTACCATCTCCTTGATTTGATTTGCAACACCCCTAATCATGGATGCAGAGACTGTGATGAGATTTAAGAAGCACTCTGGGTATTTGCAAACATCTTAGAAGGGGGTTTGAGGGTACATCATCCCTGAATTCTGTGTGTACACCCTATCAGCGACCCCCATCTCCCTGTGCACTAACTGCTGTCATCAGCCCCTAGAATTTAGGACCAGAAAGGGTCTTAGAGATAATGTAACCCAATCCCCTTATTTTATAGAGGAGAAAACTGAAGCCTGCTGAGGCAGAGTGACTAGCCCAAAGCCACATAGTTAGCAAGTGGAATAACTACTATCAAAGCCAGGTCTGCAGACTCCAAATCCAAATGCATTCTAAATCAATGGAAAGTGATTGTTGAGGAGAAGGTTCTGGGAGCTGGGGCAGGAGGGGAGGAGCAGGACAGCAGAAGACATACACTTGAGCTAAGTCTTGAAGGAAGATGGGGTTCTATGAGGAAGCACGGTTCTATGAGGAAGCACGGAGAAGGGAGAAGGTTATTGGTATGAGACAAGAATCATGTGTGAGGACCCAGAAAACAGAAATGCAAGAAAGGTAAAGAAATATAGCTGCCAAGAACATCACCACCAAAAAATAACAACAGAGAGACCAATTAAGAGATTAAAAGGAGATGGTGCTGAAAGCAGAAGACAAAGAGAAGAGATGATGGAGAAACAGACCTGAAACATCATGGATTAAAGCTCTCAATACTCAGCCTATAAGTGAATCAAGGTTTTTGTGGGACCAGATTATAGAATGAATGGGAGGGCACATAAAAATGAAGAAGATAGAGGGGACTCTGTGACATGCCCTAATCAAGTCAGAGGTTAATAATGAAGTGAAGCTAATTCCTGTTGTCTCAGTCAGGGAGAGATCATAGAGAAGAAAGAGTAAAGAGGCAAAGAGAGATCGAAATGAGGAAGGAAAAGGGGTATTAGTGATACCACTGATGAATGCTCCCATAAAAGAAGGGAGATATTATATAAAGGAAAGTGGGAGTCTTAACACTTTGTGTATAATTTATAGGAGTTTTGTGCTTAGAGAGACTATTCATCCTAAAACAGGAGGGGAATCCAAACTCCTAGGGGCAGTGGAGAGTGGGAAGGCATGGACCCAGGAAGATCTCGTAGCAAATAGGGGGAGGGGAGAGAAAAGAACAAGGAGAAGGCAAAAGTTAATAATGAACACGAGACAATTTTTTTTTACCATGAAACAATAGCCTATAAACTGTAGGAATCATCTGTAAGGGTGAGGCATAACAGAAAAGGACCAAGATCTACAGGGCAATGCATAAAAACTGTTTAGAAGAGAGAACCCAAAACTGGTTCCTTAGAAGCTTTAATTCTATGAAGAATACAGACACTCAAGAAAGATTAAATAAGTATAAGGGCCATGAACCAAAAAATAAAGGTCTAGAAGGAAGGGGGAGATAAATAATGAAGGAAATGAAAAAAATCCTTTTAAGAGAAAGGAACAGAAAATGAAATTTAAAACACTAATAAACAAAATGATTTGAAGGAAGAGAAAAGGAATATTTTATTTGACTACTTAACTGAGACAAAAAGGGGAGGAAGAGTTAAATATCTAGATAAAAGGAAGAAAGGCAAAGAAACTAATATGTTAAACAAAACTTAAAAAACTAGAGAAAAGAGTAGCAAATAGGATGGGAGGAAAGAGAAGATTTGAGAGTAAGGGGAAAAGAGCTAGTCAGAATGTGGTTGTCATAAAGCAGACTAAGCCAAATAACTGGAAAGATGAAGTACTGGGTTTACAGAGGAAAGAGAAAAATTCTAATTTAAAAAAAATTAAAGACAGATAGAGGAAAAATAAACCAAACTCTCATAACTTTAAATGTGAATGAACTGAACAATCCAATAAAATGAAAAAAAGTGACAGACAAGATATAAAAACAATCTTCAATCTGCAGTTTACAAAAAAAACTTCACACATACTTAAAAAGACAGTCATACACAGAATAAAAATGAGGGACTGGGAAAAAAAGTTTATAATGCATCAAGTGAATCTAAAGAAGCAAGAGTTGAAATTATGATATCAGGCAAAGTTAAGGCAAACATTCAAAACATAAAAAGGGATAAACAAGGAAATGACATTATGTTGAAAGGAATTATAGGCAACAAATATCAACATTAAACTTAAGTGCTCCAAAGTCATTAGCATCTAAATTTATAATGGAAAAATTAAATTAACTACAAGAATACACAGACAATAATACAAAAGTAACAGTATATTTCAATGACCCTCTCTCAATTTTGGATAAGTCTAACAGAAATATAAACAAAAGGGAAAATATAGATTTGAACAAAGTGTTGGCTAAACTAGAGCTAAAAGATTTATAGTATTTTCTAAATGGTAATACTAAGGAAAATGTATATTTTGCAGCATCATTTGGAACTTTTATAAATCTGACCCTGTTTTAGGGAATAAAAATATTACAAGTAAATGTAAAAATGCAGAAATAGTAAACACAACCTTTACAAGAGAATAGTGTGTGAAGATTAGTATCAGTAGATCTGTGTAACTAAATCATAGAGTGTGAAAACAAATAATGTGTAAGAAGACTGGAAATGTCCAAGTTTTTGAGGGCTCTAAATGCCAAACAGAGGGGTTTTTATTTGGTCCTAGAAGCAATAGGGAGTCAATAGAGTTTATTGAGAAGAAGTGGGGTTGGGGGGGCATCATTAGATCTGTCTTTGATAATAAAAAAGACAACCTTAAAAATGAGAGAGTATCCAGGAGAAGAAGGTAATTGACAGTTTTAAATTCAGTATAGCCCTCAAGAGAGATGAAGATTGAAAAAGGACCATTATATTTGGCAATTAGGAGATCACAGGTCACTTTAAGAGGGAAGTGTTAGTCAATCAACATTCAATATGTTGCTACTATGTGCCAAGCATTTTACTAAGAAGTGGGGATCCAAGGAAAGGCAAAAGAGGGTCCCTGATCTCAAGGACCTCACAGTCTAATGGCAGAGACAGCATACAAATAACTATATACAAGTCACATACAGGACAGATATGAAATAATTAACAGAAAGAAGGCACGAGAATTTTGTTTTTGTTTTTGATGTATTATTTATTTATTATAACAGGTTTGAGGATTTTTTTTTACATTTTGAATTCCAAATTCTCTCCCTCCAGTCATTTTACCACCCACTGAGAAGGCAAGCAATATGATATAATTATATATGTGAAATCATGCAAAACATGTTTCCATATTAGTCATGTTGCAACAAAAAAAGGAAAGAAAAATAAAGTGAGAAAATTATACTTCAGCTTGCACTGAGAGTTCATCAGTTCTCCCTCTGGAGGTAGATAACATTTTTCATCATGAGTCCTTTGGAACTGTCTTGGGTCATTGCATTGATCTGAGTAGTTAAGTCCTTCACCCTTGCAATATTACTATTACAGTGTACAATGTTTTCCTGGTTCTGCTCAATTCATTCTAAATCTATTCATACAGAGCTTCCCATATTTTTCTGAAACCACCTCCCTTATCATTTCTCATAGCACAATAGTACTCCATCACAGTCATATGCCACAACTTGTTCAGTCATTCCTCAATTGATAGGCATTCCCTCCATTTCCAATTCTCTGCCACTACAAAAGGAGCTGCTATAAATATTTTTGTACATATGTCTCCTTTTCTTTCTCTCTTTGATCTTTTTGGGATACAGACCTAGTAGTGAAATATTACTGGGTCAAAGAGTGTGCAGAGTTTTGTAGCCCTTTGGACATAGTTCCAAAGTGTTCTCCAGAATGACTTAACTAGCTTACAACTTCACCAACAATGCATTAGGGTACACAGTTTCCCTATCCCCTCCAACATTTGTCATTTTCCTTTTCTGTCATGTTAGCCATGTGAGGTGGTACCTTCGAGCTGTTCAAATTTGTATTCCTCTAATCAATAGTGATTTCGTACATCATTTACATAGACTATAGATAGCTTTAATTTCTTCTTCAGAAAACTGCCTATTCATATCCATTAACTATTTATCAATTGAGGGAAACTTGTATTTTTATAAATTTGACTCAGTTCCCAACATATTTGAGAATTGAGGCCTTTATAAGAGAAATTTGTTATTAAAAATATTTTCCCAGTTTTCTTCTTTCTTTCTAATTTTGGTTGCATTGGTTTTGTTTGCACAAAGCCTTTTTAATTTCATGTAATTAAAATTATCCATTATATTTCCCATGATCCTCTCTATCTCTTGTTTGTTCATAAAATGGAAGGCACTAGAATTAAGGGAGATCAAAAAAAGCTTCCTGTAGAAGATAAAATTTGCATAAGAACTTGAAGGAAGCTAAGAAGTATAAATGAGGAGGGAGAGCATTCCAGGCATAGGTGACTACTATTGAAAATGCCCAGTCAGTAGAAAGAATAGCATGTACAAGGAACAGCAAGGAGGCCTGTGTCACTGGATCACAGCATAGATGGGTATGAAGGGCTTTGAATGTCAGACAAGGGATTTAAACTTGTTCCTGGAAATGATAAGGAACCATTGGAGTTTATTAAGTCAAGGGGCGGGAGGCAGGGTGACATAGTCAGGACTTCACTTAGGAGATCACTTTGGCAGAAGATGGACTAGAGTATGAGGGACTGGAAGCCAGCAGACCCACAAACAGGCTATTTCAATAGTCCAGGCAGGAGGTGGTGGAGGCCTGCACCAGAGTGATGAGTGTCAGAGGATAGAGAAGGGACATATACAAGACATGTTATGAAGGCAGAATATGCAGGACTTGGAAGCATAGGTGTTGAGAGGTAGTGAAGAGTTGAGGATGACACCTAGGTTGTGAGCCCAAATGATTGGGAGGATGGTGATACTCTCAACAGTAATAGGGAAGATAGGAAAAGGGGAAGGTTTGGGGAAGGAGATCAATAGAAGGATAATGAGTGCAATTTGGGACAAGTTGAGTTTCAGATATTTATGGTACATCAAGTTTGAGATGTCCAATGGACAGTGAGAGATGTGAGACGAGGTTAGCAGAGAAATTAGGACTGGATAAATTGATTTAAATGGCTGTGTGACCCTGGGCAAGTCATTTCAACTTGTTGGCCTAAGTTTTCTTATCTGTAAAATGAGTTAGAGAAGGAAATGGCTAACCACTCCAGCATCTCTGCAAGAAAACCCCAAAGGGCCATGAAGAGTCAGACAAAGCTGAAATGACTGAACAACAATATATGGCCCCATAGGCCCATTCTCCTGAATGATGAATGACTGCCTTTCCTGGACCACTATTTCAAGGAAGTCCCACTTGTGATGCGCTTTGCTCTGTCCTCTTAGGTCATCTCCTTCTCAGCCTATTCACCAACCTCTTGCCTTACTCCTCATTCTAATCTGAAACTAAGGAACATCAATCAAATCAACTCTGTCATTGTTCCTGAATAGGACCTGTCAATTTATTCCCCAACAGCCCCACTCACCACTCCAATAAATTTCAGGACCAAATTTTCCCTGCTGGTCAACCACTCCTTTATGTGAGCAATCTATTCCTATTAGAATATAAGCTCCTTGAGAGCAGGGACTCTATTTTTGTATTCGCATCCCACTAGGAGCAATGGATAGTAGTTTTAGAAAGGCAGAATTAAATTCAATGTAAGGGGGAAATTCCCAATTAATAATAATAATAACTAATATTTATATAGCACTTACTATGTCCTTTGATCCCCCAAAATAATCCTGGGAAGTAAGTGCTATTATTATCTCCA
Organism: Petaurus breviceps papuanus; assembly: GCF_028583685.1. NCBI lineage: Eukaryota > Metazoa > Chordata > Mammalia > Diprotodontia > Petauridae > Petaurus > Petaurus breviceps. Next base: position 2,721,891 of record NW_027187400.1, read on the forward strand.
TTTTACAGAAACTTAAGGCAAACAGAGGTTAAGTGACTTGCCCAGGGTCACATAGCTGGGAAGGGTTTAAGGCCAAATTTGAACTCGCGTCTTCCTGACTCTAGGTCCAAGGCTGTATCCATATGCTCCTAGCTGCTCAAAAGCTAGTGGAAACAGGCTCCCTTGGGAGATGATTTTTCTATCCATAGAGACTGTCAAATAGAGCCTGCATGACCATTTTTCAGAGATGACATAGAGGGAATTTGAGTTCAGGAACAGGTTAAGCTACAGGAGACTCCTCCCTTCTTCAGCTCTGAGAATCTGTGATTCTCACACACTAAGATGATGGCAGCTGGACCCACAGACCCAGAGAATCCGGGGGAATCGCTGGCCTGAAGGCCAGACTCAACCAGGGGCAGCAACAGAGGAACACAAGGGGCTGCTTCCACCAGGATTTTGAGGGATGGCACATAGGACAGCAATGGAAGTAGCCCCTGCCCTTTGAGGGTACTGATAATATGTCTATAGGCTTTAAAGTTTATTTTACCTATAACATCTCAATTGATTCTCACAAGTATCCTAGGAGATTGTTATTTTTTAATCTGTTTTACAGATTACAAAACTAAGACCCAGAGAGACTAAACTATTTGCCCAGGGTCACACAGCCAGCAAGTATATGAAATAGAATTTGAACTCACATCTTTTTGACTCCAGGTCCAGCACCCCCTCTGTTTAGATCTAGGCTCAGCTTCCAGATGTGATCAGCGACAGGTTCGCGGTGCATCTCGCCCAGTAAAAGGGCCTGTGCCTGAAAGGAAGCCTGCAAGGAAGGGAGGATGGAGGAAGGGGATTGGAGGGGACTGGTGAGAAACTTTGCATGGTCTCCCTTTTCCCAGAACTGAGCAGGAAGGTATGCTCACACACACACACACACACACACACACTCACATGCATATACATGGGTGCACACACACTCAAACACATGCACACATACATACACACATGCACATGTACACACAACAGTCAGACATATACTCTGACCCATTTAACAGGAACAAGGCCTGAGAAGGCAATAGGCCTGCCTCAGGTTTTAGTATCTGCTCGTGAGTTAGACTGTGGGCACTGAACTCGTCCTCTGGGAGTCCACGTTATTAGAAAGAATCAATCCTCTGCTTTGAAAAGGGAAGACACCATCACCACCACCCCCAAGTTGGGCACAGAGAACATGTCCTCCTTTGGTCTCCCTTGTTCCAAAAGGATCTGTGGGGAGAGAGGGGTGACTCTGAAACTCATATTGAGGTGGGGAGGGGAAGGAGGGAGATGAGTCACCTTCAGGGTTCTGCAACTAAACTCAATAGAGCCTAGCTGAGATAGTAGAGGGGGGAAAGGGGAGAGACAAAGGGGGA
>NW_027187400.1:2723375-2769985 GCF_028583685.1 Petaurus breviceps papuanus
AGAGGAGAGGAGAGAAGAGGAGAGGAGAGGAGAGGAGAGGAGAGGAGTTTTTGTTATGTGCCCTCTCCTTACTTCCCATCTTCTATCTCTCCCCCACTCCCTCTCCCTCTCTTCCCTTCCCTATCACCTCATTCCTCACCTCAGTGCTATAACCTCTGAACACAAAGCAGATTAAAAGCAACACCATGCTAAAAGCCTTCCCCTGCTCCCTCTTTTTCCTTCTCTCCCTCTCCGGTTCCATTCCTTTCCTAACTTTCCCCACCTAGACTAGAGGAAGATCAATTGAATATGTAAGAGCCAGAATATGTCACCATCACATTGGGAAGGGGAAGGAGAATAGGAACAAAGCGCAGGTCTTGTAATAGGCCTTAGAACACAGACTGTCACTAATAGATGGGACCTTACAATATTGAGGGGACCTCAGAGGTCCTCTAGCCCAACCCTCTCATTTTATAGATTAGGAAGCTGAGGCTCAGAGAAACTCAGTGACTTTGATCAGTCAGGTAGAAACCAGAGGATGGATTTTGAATCTGGATCCTCACCTGGGACTCCAAAGTCAATATTCTTCCTTCCTACTGAAATGTCCAATAAACAATTTACCTTAAAACAAAGAAAATGAGAGCTAGAAAGGGCCTCCTTTTACAGATGGGGAAACTGAGGCACATCCCCACTATCTCATTCATCTTCAGTCTCTCCCTGTTGACTGGCTGATTCCCAGCTGTCTACAAATATATCCGTGTCTCCCCCATTCTTAAAAACCTTCACTTGATCTGACTGTTCTATATACCTCCTCCCTATTACAGCTTGACTCCTTGCAATAGTTGTCTACAGCTGATCCTTGTGCATTCTTTCCTCTCACTCTCTTAATTCTCTGCAGTCTGAATTCCAACCTCATCATTCAACTTAAATTTCCCTCTCCAAAGTTACAGTGACCTGTTCATCAATCTCCCTCTTGACCTCTCTCTAGCCTTTGAGCGTTGTCAATCACCCTCTTCTCCTTGATAGTCTATTGTCTCTCAGGGTTTTAAGACACTGATCTCTCCTATTTTTCCTCCTGTCTGCCTCACTGTCCTTTGATGAGTTTTCATCAATGTCTTACTACTTACTACCACTAACTTTAGGTGTCCCCCAAGGCTCTGTCCTGGGCTCTCCTGTCTCTTTCTATTTCACTTCAGGATCTCATCAGCACCCATGGATTCAATTATCATCTTAAAGCAGATGATCTCAGATCTATTTATCCAGTCCAAAAATTCCTCCTGACCTCGTCTCCCATTTTCAACAGTCTATTGGACATCTCAAACTGGATGTGCCATAAATATTCAACTCACTATATCCAAAACTGAGCTCATTCTCTTTCTCCTCAAATCTCCTCTCTTCCAGACTTCCCTATTACTAGGGAGGAGCCCACCATCCTCCCAGTCTGGTTCCCCAGTCTAAGCATCATCTTCAACTCCTTTCACTCCCATAGCCAATATGTTGCCAAGCCCTGTTGATTCTAGGGAGGCTAGGTGGTGCAGTGGGTAGAGCCCCAGGCCTAGAGTCAAGAAGACTTATCTTCATGAGTTCAAATCTGGCCTCAGACACTTACTAGCTGTGTGACCCTGGGCAAGTCACTTCACCCTGTTTACCTAAGTTTTTTCATCTGTAAAATGAACTGGAGAAGGAAATAGCAAACCATTCTAGTATCTGCCAAGAAAACCCCAAATGGGGTCACAAAGAGTTGGACAAGACTGAACAACAAAAGTGACTCCACCTTCATCACATCCCCTTTCTGCATCCCTTCGTCTCTTCCAATACCAACATCATCCTGATTCAGGCCCCCATCACCTCACACAGGGACTATTTCAAGGTTGATCTCTCTATCACAAGTCTCTCCCCATTCCAGCCCATCTTCTACCCAGCCATCAAAATTGATCTTTCTAAAGCAGAAGTCTGACCATGTCATCCCCTATTCCATAAACTCCAGGAGCTCCCTATTACTTCCAGGATCAAATATAAAATCTTGCTTGGCTTTTAAAGCTTGGTCCTTTCCTATTTTTCCGTTCATCCTACACATTTCTCCCCTCCATGCACTCTACAGTTTAGTGACACTGGCTTCTTCTAGAAACCTATCTGTTATGATCTCAGCATCTGTTGCCTTACCCTGACCCTTGAGCCCTTGGAGGACTGCAGGGAAGGCTCTAGCTATGTGCCTTGGGGCTTGTGTCCTGCCAGAGATGCAGGGAGGCACCAAGCCACAAGAGAATCCCAAAGTGGATTGTCATTCCGTGCACAATCCCCTCCTACCACTTGTTTCTCCTGAACCTGCTCCATAGGGCTTCCTGTTAGACCTGCCCCTGCCAATTGGGAACTCAGGCAGTGCTTTCCTGCCTGGCAGATGCGAGGCTTTGATCTTCAGCCTGTGGGATCCCCTTGTTCTGTTGTTTCCCAGACTCTGAGGTTACATTCAGGCCATGCTTGCTGCATGCCGGCTTGCTGACTCTGACACTCTACACTGAGACTCACACCTGTTAGAATTTAGATTTTGAAAAAGGAATCCCAGGAGGTGTGAGGGACCTCAGCAGCCATCCATCCCTACTTACACACGAAAAAGAGAGCTCAAACTGCAGAACAAAGGACATAAAAGTGACTGGTTCTTTACCTGAAGACCCTCATTGAGGAGTAACCTACCACTAGCCAAGGCTACCAGTTCCACTCTTGGATAATAACTTGTTAAGCAAGTTTCCCCATATTTCAAGCTCAAATTAGTTTCCTTTCAACTCCCATTCTTTGTTCTTGGTTCTGTCCTCTGGGACCAAGCAGAACAAGCCAAAGCCCTCTTCCCCATGACAGACCTTCAAAGATAACTCCTTCTTCAAATGAGAACGTTTAGAAAAATAAGGCCTCAAAGACAATGTCCTTTCCCTTCCCTTGTTTCACAGGTAATAACAAGCCTTGAGATATCAGCTGAAAGGAACCTTAGAGGGCCTCCCTAATTTCACAAATGAGGGAACTGAAGCTATAGTCCAATAAATTCTCTTTATTTTATTCAATCTGACCCTACCAAGCAAAGAGGGTGACCGACAGATCTCAAGTCCATCAGTGAGGTGAGGCTGGGGGGTGTCTGCCCCAAGCATGTGAAGACTTCCAATGGTGAAACCAGAAGATGAGAACCAATTGTTCCAATGGCCATGAAAGCAGCTGAAGCAGGCGCTGTGGGGCATTAAGGGTTGGTCAGACATGGAAGGGCTGAGGTCATCGGCCTCCACCACATCCTGCGGTTGCCACAAGTCGTCTTGATTTTTGTTCTGCCAACGACCTTTGATGACTCTGGAAGAGGGGAGCTGATGACTTTGTGCAACTGTCTCACTTAAATCTAAGTCACTTGCAAGTTAAGACATCACCTGTGACGTCACTGGTTCTCTTTGAAAAACAAAGGATGAACATCTAAATATATATCTACATACATATAATTACATATATGGACATGCAGGCCATCACCTTTACCCTCCCTCACTTGACAGCTGAGGAAACTGAGGCTGACAAAGGGTGATCGATTTTCCCAGGGTCTCGCCTCCGGAAGAGAGTGAGGCTGATGACTCCGAAACTGCCGCGTTTAAACCTGATTCGCACAGGAGTCAAGAGCTCATCCTATGACGTCACTGTTGCTCCTTAAAAATGAAGGACTAACAACACGCTATAGTGGCGTCCTCACCCCAGAAGTTCGCTCCACCCTGGTGTCCACTCCCACTACAGTTTGCACCTGCGGCCTCTCCCTCTGATTGACTGATCCCCCCAGAACCTCCATTTTAAGGAGAAAGCCCAGGCCAGCCTCGTCTTCACTCCTTACTCTGCACTTTCTCTACCTGCTCCTTCCCCTTCCTTTTATGTGCCTTGGAGGCCCCTAGTGGGGGGAAGCCATATTGCAAAGGATAAGCCATCGCCCCCTGTCGGGACCTCTGCTTCTTGCGGCTGGACTGAAGTAGAGTGAGGCTGATGGATGGCTCAGCTCCGCCTACTGAAGTCCTCCCGGGGGCGGGGCCGGGGGCGGGGCGGGGCCAGCACGAGGCCCTGGCTGCGGCTGCCCGGCAGCCATCATGGAGGACGAGGTGCTCTCCAAGGAGCTGGACCAGTGGCTGGAGCTGCCGAGCGAGAACCAAGTGCGCACGCTCTGCGAGAAGGCGAAGGAGATCCTCACCAAGGAGCCCAGCGTCCGAGAGGTTCGCCGTCCCATCACCGTGTGCCGAGACGTCCGCGGCCAGTTCCATGACCTGATGGAACTCTTCCGAAGCGGCGGGAGGTCTCCAGACACGAGCTACCTGTTCACGGGTGACTACGTGGGCAGAGGCTATTACTCAGTGGAGACGGCGACTCTTCTTGTATCGTTAAAGGTGAGATACCCAGAGCGGATCACCATCCTGCGGGGAAGCGTCGAGAGCAGGCCAGTCACACAAATGCATGGCTTCTATGATGAGTGCCTGCGGAAGTACGGCAATGCCAATGTCTGGAGATACTTCACCGATCTCTTCGATTATCTCCCGCTCACAGCTTTAGTGGACGGACAGATATTTTGCCTCCAGGATTGCTTTCCTCTACCCACTGGCTCGTATCCGAGCCCTGGATCATCTGCAAGAAGTGCCACACGAGAGACTGATGGGTGACCTGTTATGGCCAGATCCCGACGATAGTGGTGGATGGACCTGGTTCCACATTTGGACAGGACATTTCTGAAACATTTAATCAGGGTCAGCCGCTCACCAGCTTGTGATGGAGGGGTACAGCTGGCATCATGATCAATGCACCCAATTTACTGCTACCGGTTGGGAACCAGACTGCTATCATGGAAAGAAATGACTTAAAATTTTCTTTCCTACAGTTTGATCCCGCACTCCCCTGTGGAGAGCTCCATGTAATGCAGTGCACCTCCACATTGCTTCCTATAAACAACTCTGAGGAAAACCTAATAAAAATACCTGGAACGATACCTGGCATCTTTTTTTTTTTTTACAAAGGGATGAGAATAAACATGTTTGTGTAACAAATTGGGATCTGCTGCAATCTGCACAGGACCAAATTGTTCAGTGGTGTGCTCAGGCCTGAGTTAGCCCACTGAGTCTTAAACCCACCCCAATCCCATCTTAAATTAATTAATTAAATCTCACTTGTAAGTCAAGATATCATCCCTTGATGTCACTGATCATTTTCCGGAATGAAGGGTGAACAACAACAAGCCCCATTAGAATGTAAGCCTCTTGAAGGCTGAGAATGTCTTTCTTTTTAATCCTCAGTGTTTAGCAAAGGGCCTAGCATATAGTAAGTGCTCAATAAATGCTTCTTGACTCATTGGCCTGCTGATTTTTACCACGAATGAATGAACAAACAAGAGAATACTAGAGTTCTAACATCCTACCATCCCACTGACTGCATCCATGTGCCTTCTTCAGGACCAATCCATTAGGGATTGAGTTTATGGAGGTGTGTCCTGTCTACCTTTACCTAGGAGAACAGGATCCATTAAGCAAAGAACCTTTTAGTCTGTGTCTATTTGTGGACAACAGGAAGGGACCAGGGAAATGATGCATTTCTGAGTTTCTAAACTTTTTCTGTTGTCTGCTGGCCTTTGAGTGTGATTTGAGGCTTCTGCAAAACTCCCAGAAAAATCCTATTTAACTTCTTGTGCCTATCTTCATTATATGGAAACAATGAAGGGGGAAATTGCATTGTGGAAGGGATAACTGTAGAAAGAATCCCTATGTGTATGAGATGAGAACAACATCATGGTCCCTTCAAAAGATAACCAGAATGGCAAAGGGATTGAAAAAAAAAAACCACACCCTCCAAGGTTTTGATCAGATGACCTAGGTTGTTTAGCCCAGAGAAGGAAAAATTTAGGGGAACCATGAGCCCTATTTTCAAATATTCAGAGCATCCTCATGTGGGAGAGGATTTATAATTGTTTTCTTTGGCTCCAGAGGACAGAAGTCCAAATAATAGGTGGAAGTTACAGACAGAAAGATTTTTATCTCAATATGATGGAAGACTTCCTAACACTTAGAGCTGCCCAAAAGTAGGAGGTGATTCTAGATTTAGACGTTAGAGGACATCTAGTCCAAATTTCTCTCTTTATAGATAGGGAAACTGAGTCCCAGGGAGATGAAGGAATCTGTCCAGGGTCACACAGGTAGCAACAGAAAATGTGATTCAAGTCTGCCTCCCCTGACTTGCAAGACACTGCTCATTCTTCACTACACCAAGATGCCTCTCATTAGGAGGTCCCTGGAGGTTCAGAGGGAAGCTGAGGGGAGGGGTTGGGAAGGAGAGATTTGTCAGGGATGTTGTAGAGGGATTCCTGCCTAAATATGGGGCAGGCTGTTTAACCTCTGCTCTCCCTTCCAGAATGAAGCTTCTCTGATTCTTGGATTCCACAAACCAGTCCTGGACTTAGCGCTACAAGTTGTCAATGAGCATTTATTGTTGTTGTTTGAGCTTTGTTCTTGAAGAGGACCATGACATCAGGGAGGTGATGCCATGACATGGGAGTGGATTGGATTTAAGTGAGGCAGGGCTGTGCAAAGTCACCAGCCTCACTTTCTCCTCCAGAGCCAGATATAAACAGAACAACTGGAGATGGTCTTGGATGCAGATAGACCAAGGATCTATTATGCACCTACTATAATATAAGCTAGTCATTATGCTTTGTATTCCTGAAGATACAGAAAAAAAGTGAAAGATATTCCCTGTTCTAGAGAAACTCAAAGTCTAACGAGAAAGAAAACAGCAATCAACTGTGTACAAACAAGATATAGCCAGGATAAGTTCAAGAAAATCTCAGAGGGCAGGTACTAAGCATAAAGAGAACTAGGAAAGACTTCCTGTGGAACGTGGAACTTAAGCTGGGACTCTTAGGTACAAATATTTCACAGACCCACTCACTACTTTTGGTAGCTATTAGTTAAGAAAAAACACAAGGAACAAAAGCTTTCAAGAATGCTCTAATATTTTTAATGAATTTCTACTTAATGAATCACAATAACGTCTATATACATTTGAAAATGCAGCAAAACATCTATGTACCAGACATCAGTTGCTCAGTGTGCAAAATGACAGTGTTTGGGGTAAATGTAGACCTCTAGGACTTTGCAATTACTGCAACATGGACCACCCCACTAGACCCTACCACTCGATGCCAAGGGTTCCTAACCCTTGCTATAGGAACCACTGCTCTATGCATTAATGTCTTAGACTATGGGGAAATCATATGGTAGGAACCCCCATCCGAACTTTCTAGGAAGGAGTCATAACTAAGGTGGGGTAGTCACAGCTTTTTGTCAGGGCACAGAAACACAACGGGCATTAACACAGTACTTATTCTTTTTAGTTGACATCTCAAAAAACATTGAGTTTAGCCTCTGATTAGCAGGAATAATGGGTTAAAATCAGAAACTACCAGATAGTATGCTTTGCTCTTGCCGCCCCACTCCCAGTGAACTTCTTCATCCCAGTCCCACTCCCCAAGGCCCCCCCCACGACAACCTTCTAATCAGTGAACTCCCTATGGTACCCTCAAGTCTCCATCTCCTTCCTCATCACCCCAAGAACACTGTCTTGGGTTCTCTGTTCATGGTCTCTTCCCATCTATCCCAAATGAATTTTGTCTTTAAACATCAGTTCCCGGGTCCATCACCTGCTGCCATCCTCTGACATCTTTTTGGATGCCAGAGCAGATAATTCCATTTGCTGGTGACTCCAGGAACCCCAGGCAGAGAAGAAGCTGGGGTCTTCACAGCTGAAGGAAGAGAAAAGAGGCCCAAGTCCTTGGAAGCTGCAGTCTTTCTATCTAGTACCTAAGTTTCCTCATTAACCACTAACTGCAACTCCCCAACAACTTTTTACAACCTGACCTCTGTTAAAGGGACCATATCCCTTTCCAGAACATAACATTTTAAAAAACACATTTAAACAAAACATAAAAAGGCTTTAAAAACACAGCGAGAGAAACACATAAAATGGTTTCTCTGCAGGCTTGCACCAGTCAGTATCCCCAGTTTGTCCAAGAGGTACCGCTTAGAGGGAGCCTAGGGCAGAAACATCAACCAGGGAAGAAGGGAGAGGATGGGGTCAGGGACCAGGTAGACCCTGACAGCATCCTCCTGGGTTTACTGCTCAAAACAGAAGGTTTGAGCACCAGTTAAGAGCATGTAATTACAGACAGATATATGGCAATAGAATTCCAACCTGCACCATAATGGCCCCATAAAATGGGTTAGGTTTACACACACGCCAAGCCATTTCACACACTGCAAATGAATCCTTTTTTTTCTTGAGGAAAAAAAAAGAGCTATAACTTTCCAGGAGTTCATGAATTTCCTAGATTCATGGCCCTTTATAGTTTTGCTACTAGATGGAAGAATGAACAAGAGAGACTCCAATAAAGAGAAGAATATGGTGAAATCCTATCCTTCCATCGAGCAATCTTTAAAAAAAATCTTGAATTCCCTCAACAATCTCTCACAGGGAATCATAAATCTAGAGCTCAAAAGGACTTTATCAGTCAGCCCAACATTCTCATTTTACAGATGGGGAAACTGAGGCCTAAGGGAAAAGTATGATAGTAACAATAAGTAACATTTATATCATGCCTTAATATGGCCTATCTACATTACCTCATTTGTTCCTCATAGCAACCCCATGGGGTAGGTGCTATTATTATTTCCATTTTACAGATGGGAAAACTGAGACTTACAGAGGTTGAATGACTTCCCAGGGTCATGCAACTAGTAAGTATCTGAGGCTGGACTTGAACTCAGATCTTCCTGACTGCAGGCTGAGGGTTCTGTCCACCCTGCCTGTTCATACCTGCTATCGAGTTTTAATAGGTGGTTCTGTATCTGCCTAGACAATCATCTAAGGAAACTGAGGCCCAGAAAGATGATATAATGATCATGATGATGAGAATTAACTTTTACATAGCACTTTAAGATTAGCAAAGCTTTTGACATATATTACCTCATTTGATCTTCATATCAACCATGGGAAGCAATTAGTTTTAAGAAGTTTGGAAGGGGGTAGCTAGGTGGTGCAGTGAATAGAGCAGTGGCCTTGGAGTCAGGAGGACCTGAGTTCAAATCCACCCTCAGACACTTACTAGTTGTGTGACCTTGGGCAAGTCTCTTAACCCCAATTGCCTTGCCTTCCCCCCTCCAAAAAAAAAAAAAAGAAAAGAAAAAGTTTGGTGGCCCAGTGAGTAAGGTACTAGACCTGGAGTCAGAAAGACCTGAGTTCAAATCCAACCTTAGACATTAACTAGCTGTGTGATTCTGGGCACTTAACCTCTGTTTACCTCAGTTTCTCCACGTGTAAAATGAGGCTTAATAATAGCACCTATCTCCCAGTGTTGTTGAGTATAAATGAAGAAGATAGTTGTAAAGTATTTTGCAAATCTTAAAGCACTTTATGATAGATAGTTTAGACAAACTTTTGAAGAGAGAGAGAGAGAAGGACTCAATGAGGGACAAATAAAAGGACAGCCTTGCCAATGAGTTGAACTTGGAGAGCAGGAATCTGTAATGTACCCGGTCATGGTAGTTGTGGGAATTCCTCCAGCTTCCTTTAGCATCCTGTGTGAAGGAGAGAAGGAGAGAAATAATGAGAACAATCCCGGACTGAAGTTTGGCAAGAGATCAGTTGTATCCGGACAAGGGATTCAAGAGCTGAGAAGTTGAAATGGCTAACTGTTGGAATGAGATTGGAAAGGAAGGAAAATTAAGTCAGAGGAATCATTTAAAGAGGAGAAGGAAAGGAGGTCCTGATGAGGGCAAAAAATAGGTGTGGGAGGGGTGAAACCTAGGGGAAGATGGAGTGGTAGGAGGTCTATGGTCAAGGAGGGGAATTTGCCGATTTCTAATTAGGGGAGTGGAACATTTGTGGATTATGTTGAGTAAGGTCCACACATTGTGACCATTCCTATCTGTGACTGACGTAGAATGAAGGAGTGGGTCACAGGATGTAAGGAGGTAGAGAAAATGGGAAGTTATGAAGCTTGAGGGAGCATCTTCATGGATATTAACCCCCAACCCCCTCTAGAATAAGGACAGAAGTTGAGGAGAGGAAAGTGGCAAGGCAGAGACTGAACTCCTTAAGAAATGAAGGAGAATGGCCAAGGGGCCCCATACAGCTACCATAGCTATGAGATATGGTTGATTAGGACCCCTCCCCCAACTCTATTCCAATTAGTATTAATCAGTTTGATATGATTCCATAAGGGTGGTGATTATAAGTTCTGTATATTATGAACTGAAGGTTTTAAGTTAACTTGTTTAATCATTGGAAACTAACTCGAGGCCCTACACCCTTGTTTTGCCTCGCTATGGTGACTGAACCCAGTATGGCAGAGGTGACTCAATCACATAGAAAGTCCCCCAATTTGTTTTTCTACCTCTGGATCGCTCTGTCTTGTTCAACATGAGCAGGCAACCATCTTATGACCACTTAGTCAGTGGAGATGCCCCATGTGATCTATACCCTCCCCCTCCCCCATCCACTGATATGTCATTTTTGGCCCTTAAGAGTAAGGTCCTTCAACCAATGAGATTCTGTATTTTACCATGCCTCTTTTGCATATTTGGGAATCAAACCCTATAAAAACAAGGTCCTGGAGACTAGGGGCATCTCAGATCATGAGGAAGATTTGAGACCCACTTCATTAGAGGGGAACATGGACCCTTTAATAAAGTTCCATCTTACCTCAGTTTCTTTTCTTGTAGGTTGCACAATTTTAAACTCCACAAAGCTACTGTAATTTCAATTGGATGGAAAATGTTAGTTATGTGAACTTTGAAAGAGGAAAGATTATTGAGTGAAGAAATTATTAAAGGGAGAATGCAAATGAATGAGGAACATTCTAAAGCAATTCCTGAAATATCAAAAGGATAGGGTATAGTGAATACCAAGCTAGACTTGGGGTCAGGAAGTTTGCCTAGGTTGAAGACCCACTTCAGCCCCTCACCCAAAATGTTAATCTCTCTATGTCTTGGACAACTTTCTGAGACTAAATTGTGAGTTGATGGAGGACACCCCCAACACACACCCCTCCAGAAGGAAAGTCCAGGGACTTAAGAGCCGGCAAGCTTGCCACTGTACAGATGCCAAAACCCTCAAGGAATCCCCCCAGGGGAAAACAGGAGTCTAACCCAGAAGAAGGGAATCAGCCTTGTGCACCCAATACAGACAGTTCTTTTGAAAGAGCAGATTCAGAGAAGAAAAGCTTCACTGGATACCACACTGTGTGAGAGACTGCATGTTTGTCAATCAGAAGCAATGTGTGAGACTGACACTCCCATCACTGATCCACCCAGCCTGGCCTTTCAGAACTGACTGTAGCTCCTGGGATTCAATATTGATCTTTATTTGGGGAGCACATTTCAGATTTTTAATTGCCTTCAAATCTGCAATCAAAAGACCTAGGCTCAAACCTCAGCTCTGCCAATGACTTCTACCTGTGTGATCTTAAGAAAGTCCTTTATTTCTCTGAAGCTCAGTTTCATCACCTGTAAAATGAGAGGTTTTGCTTCAGTGACCTCTAAAGTCCCTTCCCAGTCTATATTCTGCGATCATCTGATTTGGGAGGAGATTATACCACGCTGGAAAGGTCTTGCTGTGAGATTGTCCAGCCCTGTGAAATGCTGAGGGGCTCCTCACCTGGGCTGGATCACCAGCTGACGTCAGTCACAGCCACTCATAAAGCCCAGTCATTAAGGGGGGCAAGGGCTGCAGTCTACCGCCGCCTCCTCCCTGGCCACTCACACCTTCTTGTCATGCTGAAATATGGCTTGGATGGACTGGGTTGGGACTGAGCTCATTCTAAAGAGGTGAATATTTTTTTTTTGTCCATGTGGAAATTGGCACTTGGCCCTGAAACTTTCACTGGGAACAGAACTCAATATTCATGAGTCTGTGGTTACAAAGTACTTTAGCTAAGGAGCAGTGTGGAGTCAGCAAGACCTGTGTTCAAATTTTGCCTCTGATTCGTACTGCTTATATAACCCTGTGACAAGTCAGTTATCCTCTCTAAGCCTCAGTTTCCTCATCTGATTCTTAAATGGGAATTGTAGTACACACCTCACAGGGCTATGGTGAGGTTCCAATGAGTAAAAGCTTTGCTAGATTTATATGAATACCTGTTATCATTATTACTACATTTATGTGTATATAATATGTTATTATATATGATATAAATATAAGCTACCATACAGCACCAATAATTATTGGGTAATATAAAAATCTTACTAATAAATGAGGTAAAATAGAATGCATAATATGTATATTCTATAATTCTATAATTACACATACATATCTATATATTTATATATTACCTCATTTGGTCCTTACACCAGTCCTAAAGCAGGAAAGGCATGGATGGCTGTGCTATTTTGCCATTTTATAAATGAAGAAACAGAAGTTCACAAAGGTATAGGAGATTTGTTTGAGGTCACAGGGCTAGTAAATGTTTCATCAGTTTTATGATAAAAGAACACTCAAATTTGGTAGACAGGTGACTCAGTGGATAGAGTAGAATCAGGAAGACCTGAGTTCAAGTCCAGTCTCAGACTCTTACTATTCATGTGACCCTGGGTAAGTCACTTAACATCTGTTTGCCTTGATCCACTGGAGAAGGAAATGGCAAACCACTCCAGCGTCTTTGCCAAGAAAACCCCATGGACAGCATTGGTGTGATGTGGTCCACAGGGTCACAAAGAGTTGGTCACAACCAAACAACTTAACAACAGCAACAACAAAATATTTAAATTTACAAGATGTCCCTGAAACAACAAGAAGCCACCCAGAAAGCTGAGTGGCTTCAAGGCTGCACATTCACAAATGAAGGATGACAATCTTCTTAGTCAGACTTCTTTCATTTGGCTTTGTAGGGCAATGGACAAGGCCCTGAACTGGAAGTCAAAATAGACTCAATTTCAAATCCTGCCTCAGGGGGGCAGCTAGGTGGTACAGTGAATAGAGCACCGGCCCTGGAATCAGGAGGACCTGAGTTCAAATCTGACCCCAGACACTTAACACCTACTACCTTTGTGACCTTGGGCAAGTTGCTTAACCCCAAATGCCCACCAAAAAAAAGAAAAAAAAAATCCTGCCTCAGATAATTCCTACTTCTGTGACCCTTGGCAAGTCATTTGACTTTTCTCAGCCTCAGTTTCCTGATTTGTTAAAATGAGGATCATAACTGCTCCTACCTCACACCTCAAAGAGCAAATGAGAGAATGCATGCTAAGCGTTTTGCAAATTTTAAAGGACTGTATGAATGCTAGCTCTTACTGCTGTGGTTGTTAAAAAAGTACAATCCTTTTCTTATTTCTGTCTAGTCTTCCCATTGGTCATCAGTCACAATTACACATGGCAGGCAGCATGATGTAATGGGGAGAACATCAAACCAGGAGTCCTGAGGTAAAATTCCAGCTCTATTTCTAACTTCCATAACCTAGGCTGAAGGGATGGGGAACCTGCAACCTCAAGGTCACATATGGCTCTCAAGGTCCTCAAGTGCAGCCCTTTGACTGAATCCAAACTTTACAGAACAGATCCCTTTCATAAGTGTCTGTACTATAAAACTTGGACTAGGTCAAAAGGCCGAATCCAAGGACCTAGAAGGCCACATGTGGCCTCAAGCCCAAAGGTTCCCCACCCCTGCAGCCTAGGGGAATCATTTGGTGGCTCTGGGGCCCTCATTTCCTCCTCTGGTAAATGAGGAATGGACCAAATAATCATTCAAGTCCTGCCTAGTTCTATCAGTCAATAACACCAGTTTTACATACACACATATACATACTCATATACATATACATATATTGTGTATGTATATATGTATGTGTGTATAGTGTGTTGTATAAATGTGGGCGTGTATGTATGTGTGCATATGTGTGTGTATGTGTGCATATACATGCATACATATATTATTTTCCAATTCCCCTCTTTGAGATTCAGTTTCCACACCTATAAAATGGGGATAATAGTCTCCATTATCTTTCCTACCTGAAGAATTCTTCATTTTATATGAATTCATTCATACACATTTTACAGATATGGAACTTGAATCTCAAAGAGAAAAATTGGTTTGCCCAAAATCATGGGGCAAAAGTTGAACTTGGCTGTCAGTTGGTCAGTCAACAAATTTTCATTAAGCATTGACTATGGTACCCAGCACTTTGTTAAGTGATGGGATGACAGAGAATGGCAAAATCATCATCCATGTCCTCTAGGAGCTCCCATTCTAATGGGGGGAGACAGCATGTAAATGACTAGGTTTATGCAAGGTTTTTCTTCCATTTTATTTTTTAATTAAGATGTATTTGTTTTCTTTTCTTTCCACCCTGTCCCCCTCTTAAGAGAGAGAAAAAGAAAAAAAAAGACAAATAATACCCTTGTAAAAAGATGCATAGTTAAGCAAAACAAATTCCCATATTGTCCACGTTGCATACAAGATAGATGAGTGTAGACAGAAGGCAAACTCAGAAGGTAAAGCTTTGAGGATGGGGAAGGGGAAGAACCAGAAAAGCCCCCCCCCCCAAGTTTCTTGCGCCCCCCCCCCCACATAGCAAAGCCTTTCTCTAGCGAGAGGTAGGGAAGACTGGGTGTCTGCTGATGATTGCTATTTGTATCAAGTATGGGGATCCTTATTATGCATTAATAGGGGGTAGGGGCAGGGAGAGAACACTGTCATGTGTTTGCTCTCATCATTAATCACATCGAATAGAATATTATTTTCTGTGAAGCTCCCAGGGCCAATTGCCAATTTTCATATCTATAAAAAAATCCATTTTTACGGAATAAGCACAGGCCCAGCCCATCCCATAAAAGCAATATCTCAGTGTGACATGAAGGTGTGGGTGGTCAGGGAGAAATGGCCCCTTCCAATCCGTTTAATTCAATGAGCATTTATTAAGCACCAGTTCTCTGCACAGCACTGTCCTAGGTACTGGGGAGAGAAGAATGGAGAGCAGAGGAGAAAAGCTGAAGGGGCCCAATAAAAAGTGCAGGGAGTGATGGAGGCTGGGCATGCTGAGTCGGCCTCAGGCAGGGGAATGGACTAAATGACCTTCCAAAATACCACCAGCCCTAAATTTGGAGATCTAAGTGGCTATTAAGGCATTGAAGAATCCCAGAGTTCAAAGAATTAAGGCATCAAAGAATCCCCCAGATGGGGACTTTAGTCAAGGGATTGTGCCTCGATCGTGTCCATGTGATTTTCCTCGACCTCCCCTACTCTGCTGCAAGAGTGGGAAAGAAACAGGAGACTGATGGTGTAGGAGGCTCATTGTCAGCCTGGGCCTCCTGCTCTGGGCAGCTTCCCCACGAGGACCAGCCAAAGCCTGCATGCATCTCTAATCATTCCTTCTCTTGAATGGAGACCAGTGGCCCCCAGACCAAAGCACAATTTCTCTGCAGAGCTGCTGTTTGCCTTGGAAATTATTCTCCATTCACTGTGGCTTCTTTTCCTTTCTTTCCCCAGCCCCAAGCCCCACCTGCTCAGGCTGCTCAGTTCTCTCTCTCTCTAATGCATCCTTTTGTTGCTTACAAATTGCTTTCTGGGCCCCACAAAGTGGTCCTTCGGCTCTTTGAATCTGAAGTCCAGGTCACGAGGAGCCCTTGGGGATAACAGATGCTGCCCCCTTCTCCTTTGGAATCTCAAGCAGTCTTGGGCCCCCTCATCTCTGGGCACAGAGGGAAACAAAGTAGCCAGGGTTGTGGATTCTGTGTTTTTTGTTTTCCCAACGAGCATGATCCTCCTCTCCAGATCAATGAGCACGGGCCTACAGCTACTAATGAACATGCTCACCACTCGCCGTTAATGTAAAAACTTTAATGAGCGCACTCCCCAAATGCACAAGGCTCCAATGGCACACTCACCAGGCAGCATCAGGATAAAGAGAGCCTTTGCATACCAGTAAGCAAACACTCCCTCACCCAGACACTGCTGTGCAGGGTCCCTGTGTACATCATGAATGTGTACCCCCAGTGTAGCACCATAGACATACCCAAAAGCCTTCCAGACACTGGGCCAGTTGGCTTCTTATTCTCCCCCCACCTGACACCATCTCTTTCTCAGAATGGAGACCTGCCTCGTCTGGCCCAACTCCAATCCATTCTCCACTCAACTACAAAAGTAGATTTTCCTAAAGTATAAGTCTAACCACACCACTTCCCTACTCAATACACTCCAATGGTCTCTAAGATCAAATAGAACCTCCTCTGATTCATTTCTAATGCCCTTCATAATGTGTCCCCAAACTTATTATATGCACACATACACCCCCTGGCATCCCTGAGGGATCTACATCCCACATTTCCAAACCTGGAATCCATCACTCCCCTTCTCACACTCTTCAGTGCAGCCCAGCTGGGCTTCTGCTTCCTCACCCCACAACATTCCCTGTTTTCATGCCTTTGCATCACCTTTCCCCAGTGCCTGGACACTGCATCCCTTATTTTCTTCAACACCCTCACCAAGACACCTACATGATGCCTTGCCTGATCCTCCCTTCCTTGCTCGTGCCATGCCCTTGTATTTCTTTATTTTGACAACATTGAGCATATTCTTTTATATATATATATATGCATATAGATGTATATGTGTGTAGATAGATAGATAGATAGATAGATAGATAGATAGATAGATAGATAGATAGATAGATAGATAGTTTCCCTAGATAAAATATAAGCCTCTTGAGGACAGGGGCCCATTTATTTTTTGCCTTGGTATCCTCAGTACCCAGCACAGCACCTGACACATAGTAGGCCCTTATTAAATACTCGATTGATTGATTTATTTGAGGAGCCTTAGAATTCTGCCAGTCTGTCTCCTCACTACTCCCCAAGTGTTGACATCATTAGATGCATGGTTCCAGAACCCAAAGCAACATGGCATCTCAGGGCACAGAACTCCAGGAGAATGCTGGGGTCTTGATGAGTAGCAAACACCCCTTTGCACACTCCTGAAATCCAGGAGCAAAGCTCCTTTAGTGGTTCCCGAACTGCTGCACTGCACCCAGAATGCACCCCAACTCTCATCCTACACACCCTGATTGAGCAACACACACACACACACACACTCTCAATCCTCACACAGTCTATGTTAATGAAACTCGCTTCCATCCTTCATTCAGGGGCCAGGGGTCAGAGTTTGCACTGCCACCCTGAATAGCCTGGATCTGGAACATCAAAGGCATGCCTGCAGACTCTTTACACAGCCAGACAATTGGCAGGCTTCTTGATCCCACTGCCTTCTTCTTACCTCTGTCTGTCTTTCTATTCAGAAGTGCCAGAGCCTATAACACACTAAAGACCCACTATACTATGCCCCTATCACACCTCATCTGAGATACTGTTTTCAAACTGGGCTTTACAGGTTAGGAAGAATACTGAGAAGGCTCGAAAACAGCCAGCAGAGGCCAACTAGCATGATTGAGGGCCTTGAGTCCCTGCCACATGGAGATGAAATGAAGGGACTGGGGGACGTTTAGCCTACATAGCAGGGGGGCTTAACATGGTTGCTGTGTTCCAGTACTTGTTGGGATGCCATGTGGAAAAGGGATTG
The DNA here is from genome assembly GCF_028583685.1 of Petaurus breviceps papuanus. Lineage (NCBI taxonomy): Eukaryota > Metazoa > Chordata > Mammalia > Diprotodontia > Petauridae > Petaurus > Petaurus breviceps. The sequence goes on from NW_027187400.1 coordinate 2,740,960, forward strand.
GTCTTGGTCTTTTTGGCCCCAGAGAGCAAAAGCAAGCTACAGGGAGAGCAGTTGCAAAGAGACAAATTAAGGCTTTATGTTAAGGCTGATAGTTGGATCTGTCCCAAAGAGGGATGGGGCCACTTCAGGAAGTGGTAAGTTCCCCCTCCAAGCAGAGAGTGGCCATCACCTGTCAAGTATATTATGGTGGGGGTAAAGATTGGATGAGAGGACCATCGAGGTCCCTTCCAAATGTTTAATTCTGAGATTCTGTGAGCACACTCCCTAAAAGCACAAAGAAACACATGCCCGTGTAACATCAGTTAACACACTGTTCCCCACCCACCAGCTAGTACATAGTACTAAGCTTATTTTGTGTTTTGTATTTATTACTTATGATTTACTGCACTAAATGGTGAAGTGGATAGAGTGAAGGGCCTTGAGTCAGGAAGACTCCTCTTCCTGATTTCAAATCTACCCTCAGAAGCTTACCAGCTCTGTGACCCTGGGCAAGTCACTTAACCTTGTTTGCCTCAGTTTCCTCATCTGTAAAATGAGCTGGAAAAGGAAATGGCAAACCAGTCCAGTGTCTCTGCCAAGGAAACTCACCAAAGAGTCATGAAGAGTCAGACACAACTGAAATGACTGAATGACACTAACCTATTATGTAGAATTTATTACTTATTAACAAGTGTGGTAACTGAGTTATATGAATGAGTACCTTTCCCTTGTATGTAAGCCAGCACACTCTCTTCACAGGAAAGAACAACGCTCCTATGTAACATTGATGAGGACATTCTCCACATTCGTTTAGAAATGCTCTAAGGGCAATGCTCCTTGGATATAAATGAATACAAGAGGGAGCTCTGACCTCATAATCTTAGGGAACTTCCAGGGGGAAGATCCCTCTACATAAAAGCCAATCAAAATCTATTTATGACTCAGTAGATAAGTCCTAAGGTGTGGCCTAAGATGTATAGAGGGTAAAATGGTTTTTCCCACACTTACACAACAATCACAAGTCAGAGGTTGGATTGGAACTCAGGTCTTCCTGATTCCCAGCCCAGCATACTACCCATGACATGAATCTGCCTCTTATTCATTTTCTTTTCTTTTTTTTCTTTCTTTTTTTTTACTGGATTTGTTATTTCTTTAGCATAGGGAACTCCCAGTAAAGAAAGTCCTTCCTTCATTGTAGATAGGTTCCTGTTGTGCGGCTTGGTCTCAGAGAATCATCAGGGAGCACCACAAAGGGACTTGCCCAGGGTCACAGAGTCAGCATGTCAAAGGTCAGACCTGAACCCAGGATTTCCTGCCTCTGACATCAGCTCTGTGTGCATCTTGCCCATTGTAGGTTCTCAAGGAATGACTCCTGAGCTCCATTGCACAAATGGCGGCACTCCCCTTGTAAACTGATGTCATGGCCACACTGTCTCTGTTCTATCCCCGGGTTACTCAGAGAGCCCCAAATGTTCTTGATCTTCCCTTTCCTTAATTTAATTTGGCCATTTACAAACACCCGCAGTGCCTGCAGCCCAGCCAGGGAAGCACGCCTTTTGCAAGCAAGAAAGAAAAGATAATTAACTGCTATCATTCTGCCTTAATCAGTTCCAAATGTGGGGAAAGCAATCATGATGTAAAGAGGCCTGTGTTGCAGAGGATGTGAATGATTTGTTCCCATGGCTTCATTACCATTCTTTACTGTCTGATCTCTATTCAGACTGGCAAATTACATTAGCACTGTCTTTCCAATCCACTTTTTCCTGGCAGGGAGACAACCATAGAAGATAAGAAAACTGGTCTTAATGGGAATGCTTGGTGAACTCTTACTCTCCTCCTTGAATCTTAAAGTTCCATCACCCAGCAGCCAGTGCCAGGCTGTAGGGTGGCCCATGGATGTCTATGGAGAACAATGCAGAAGCCCTAGGGGACAGCAAGATGATCTGGCTTTTCCAGGAGAAGAGTGGGAATCTGGAGCCTGCTATCAGAACCTCCAGAGGCTGACAGGCTGCCTGAGATCCAGGAACAAGAACAGAAAATGTCGGAGTCAGAAGGGACCTCAAGGGCCTTCCACTCCAACCCCTACCTGAATGAAAATACCTTCTGTAACACATCAGACAAGCAGTCACCCAGCCTTAACTGTAAGCGAAGAGCCCACTCTCTTCCTGAGGCCTCCCAATTCATTGATGGATGGTTCTAATTATTAGTGAGGTTTTCCTTACAGTGAGTCAAAATTCACCTTGTTGCCACTTTTTGGACTAGGTTATGCAGAACAAATCACCAGTAATGGAGATGTTCTGGTGGCCAGGGTCACCAGTGTGGGGTAGCAAAGAGCTGAGGGCATCTTGGAGCTGATGTTCCTGAGGGTGGGGGGAGAGGGAGGAGAAGAGGGGAGATTAGGGAGGGAAGGCTAAGGACTTGTAGCTGTTGAATTTTCAGAAAGTGCTGTAGGAAGGAAAATGCTCTAAAGGGTGGGGAACCTGCATCCTCAAGGCCACATGTGGCCTTCTAGGTCCTCAAGTTCAGCCTTTTGACTAAATCCAAATTTCACAGAACAGATCTCCTCAAAAGGATTTGTTCTGTAAAAATGTGGACTCAGTCAAAGGGCTGCACTTGAGGACCTAGAGGGCCACATGTGGCCTTGAAGATATGGGTTCCTCACCCCTTTGAGAATTCCAGGAGCTAGGCTATTCTGGAGGAGCTGGGAGATAGAACAGGAGGAGGGGATGACACAGGATGGGTGGGAGAGGAAGGATGCTAACTATGTGAAAATGAGTTTAGGAGAAGTACATGTGTAGATGGAGGACCATGAGAGGGGTAGGCAGCAGATATATAAACCAATCTTACATTAGCCATGATGAGCGTTATGAGGACGGGGCAGAAGAGAAACACAGCAATTTAATGAATCAACCAACCAATAATTATTAAGTGTCTACTATATGCCAGGCACTGTGCTAAGCACTGGGGATATGAAAAGAGGCAAAGGGCAGGCCCTGCCCTCAGGGAGCTTCCAATCCAATGGGAGAGAGGACATGCAAACATATATAGACAATGCAAGCTCTATACAGAATAAATAGGACACAATTAACAGAGGCGAGGCATTGGCTTCCTGCAAGAGGTAGAATTTTAGTTGGGACTGTGTGACTTTAAATCATTTCAGCCCTCTACTTCTTGACTTCTCCGTTAGGGCGGATAGCTGGTATGGAGATAGACCCTTGAGTTCAAATCCTTCTGCAGACGCTTACTAGCAATGTGACTCTGGGGAAATTACTTAACCTCACCTACCTTTGGTTTCCCCAGCTATGAAATGGAAACAATAGCACCTTCTTTGTATGGTTTTCATGAAGGCCAGATGAAATAACATTATGGAAATCACTTTGCAAAACTTACAGTTCTTCAGTCTCTGACTGGGCCCCGCAGGGAAGGGGATAATCTGGCAGAATCAATATTGGGACCTTGGAGGTTTCGCGTCTTACCTGAAGCTTAAATCTTGGGCATATGGCTGATAAGCAGTTTTTGATAAATGTGATGTTTAACATCCAATTGAAAAACACTTACTCCAAATGTGGAGATTCATGGAGAGATAGCCTCTATTATAGGTGAGTTAATTGGGGAGGCAGAAGTACCCACAGCTTGGGCTCAAAGAGTCTTAGAGATGTTCTCTAAGGACCCCCATATGGAGATCAATGTTGTGCTTGGATTAGTGAGTTCTATCCCTTCTGTCTCTCTGATTCCTGAGACGTGGGCATCTTTATTAGAGTGATACAGGTCCCCAGGTCAGATTCCAACCCTGTTCCCTGCTCTCTGCTTCCTGGACAAGCTGGGCAAATTAGTTAGCCTCTCTAGGCCTCAGTTTCCTCATCTGTAAGATGAGGGGGCTGGAATATATGACCTATAAGCCCCATGCAAGCCCAAAATCTAACATCCTATGAATTGTGCAAACAATGCTTTAATTTTTGTTTGTTTGATCATTTCTGTAAGCACATCCAGCAAATAGAAGACATTTTTAAAATGCTTGGTAAATTTAATTGAAAGTTGTTCTCTGTATTCAGGAAGGTCCAGAGAAAGAGAGAATTTAAAATCCTGGACCTGAGCAAGTGAGGAGATGTAAGAGAAGGAAATTATTTTGTTATGTTTCTTTCTTTGAGCCATCATCCCACATTCTCCCCCAAAGACACCGATATTTTAGCCCTGAATTTATCTCCCATACACTTTGACCTGTGACAAGTTATTTCCCCTCTCTGGGCCTCAGTTTCCCCTACTGTAAAATGAAAGGATTGGACTATGTAGTCTCCAGGTTCCTTGCAGCTCAAACATTTTCTGCATCTATAGATCCCTATTTTGTCTTTCCATTGTCACTAGGTCAACAACGTCCTCCCTCTAATCTAAGTGCTGGCAGTCGAGGGTCTCAGTGAATGTGATTCTGAGATGGGCTGCACTTACACTGATGTCCTCACCACTCCTGCCACTGAATAGGATTGATTGGCTGCAGTTTTCCTGCCAGAGAAATTGCACTTGAAAATACTGAGTCCGCAATGACATATGACTTTGGCGAGACTGCAGAGATAGAGGGGACGATCAGACGGTAAGAGACCAAAATTGGCCCCATTTTGCTGAACCGCTTGATGAGTCGGGTAATGTGAGGATGTGAACAAAGAGAGCCTTACTACTGAGAGCCTTACTACTGAGAAGGATGAAAGCTAACTCACTGCACGCTCCAAGTCCTCAAATGTCAGAGCTGGAAGCAGCCCCGGAACACAGAATGTTAGAACTGGGAGGCACCTTGAAACATAGAACATAGGAACAATGTCCGATCTGGAAGAGATCTTAGAACATGGAATATCTGATCCTAGAACAGGGGTTCTTCATCTGGGGTCTGAGAACTTTTTCAAAAAATAAATGTTTTGATGGCTGTATTATTAGAACTTAAAACTGTACTGAGATTTTCGGGACAGCCTGTATGAAATGGTTTCCTTTATAATCATATGGATTTTATTTTATGCATTAAAAACATGATTCAGAGGAGGGATCTCTGTAGCCTTCACCAGGCTGCCCAAGTAGGTCATGACACAAGCTCTGGCTCAGTGGGACTTCAAAGCACAGAACGCCAGAGCTAGAAACAACTTTGGAGATGATCTAGTCTAGGGGACAAAGCCAAGGTGGCAGAGCATAGACAGCCACCCAGCTGAACTGTCCCAAGGTTCCACTCCAGATAACTTTAAATGATGTCTCAGATTGACTTTGCAGTGGCAGAGCCAGTAAAAGATCAGAGTGAGATCTTTTTCCAGCCTAAGACAATACAGGAGGTCAGCAGAAAAGGTCTGTGACACCAGGGCAAGGGCTGGCCCAGATCAGCAGCTCTGATCATGGGCGGTGGGCCTCAGAGCCAACAGTGGCAATGGCAGCTTCCAGAGCTCTCTGCACATAGATGGAAAGGGGGGTGGAGCAACCGGTCAGAAAGAAACTGCAAGGGACCCTTTGCTGGCATTGGTAGTAGCTGCTGCTCTATTGCCCATGTACAGTTCTGAGTCGCAGTTCTAGGGTGAAGAAGAGTGCTTGCAGTCACTCACAAGAGATCCGAGATCCAAGGCCAAGAGGAGCACTAGCACTTATGAGGGGAGGAGGGGCCCTTCCTGGGTAAAAACCAGAGCACAGAGCAGGAGAGCAGTGATCACACCTCTCCCTGGATCACACCACTTTGGAAGCACCAAAAATTTGCAGATCCCCAGAACTAGCTCTGAAAATAGCAGCACAAAAAAGCCTGAAGTTTAAGGACAGTGCCTCCACAACCCAGGTGAGCAGAGCCCAATTTTAACATAAAGTTTAAAGTCAAGAAGTAGCCTGGAAAAATTAACAAACAACAATAACAAGCAAAATTAATAATAATAATAATAATAATAATAATTTGACCATATACTACGGTGGCAAGGAACTCCAAGATATAAATTTGGAAGGAAACAATATGAAAACATCTACAAGCAAAGCTTCAAACAAAAATGCTAATTGGACCCAAGCCTAACAAGAATTCCTAGAAAAATTAAAGAAAGAAATAAGAGTGATAAAGGGAAAATCAAGAAAAGAAATGAGTGATGCAAGATAATTATGAAAAGAGAATTAGCAGATTGGTAAGAGGTAGAAAAAATACCAAAGAAAATAAAACCTTAAAAAACTGAATTGGTCTAATGGTAAAGAGGCACAAAAATTCACTGAAGAAAAGAATTCTTTAAAATGCAGAATTGGTCAAATGGAAAAAGAGGCACAAAGGTTCACTTACGAAAATAATTCCTCAAAAATTAGAATTGGGTACGTGTAAACTAATGACTCCAGGAGACATCACAAAATAATAAAACAAAGTCAAAAGAGATCATCTAGTCTAATCTAATAAGTTTAAAACTAAGAAAATGAATGTTCAGAGAGAATAAGAGGTTTGCCCAAAGTCAAACAACAAGTCATTGTCAGAAAGCTGAGAATAGAACCCAGGTCTTCTTGTTTTCTAGGCCAGTGCCTCTTTCCTCTATGCCATCCTATTTGCTGTGTGATATTTTTGGAAGGAAGGAAAGAAACATTTAAGAATCTACTATGTGCCAGGCACTGTGCTAGCTGCTTTACAATTATTGTCTCATTTGATCCTCACAACAACCCTGGGAGGTAGGTGTTATTTATAATCCTCTTTTATAGTTGAGGAAACTGAGGCAAACAGAGATCAAGTGACTAGCCCAAGTTTACACAGTAAGTAAGTATAATACTGGATTTGAACTCAGGTCTTCCTTGCTCCATGTGCAGCATTCTATGCAGTGGACCATCTCATTGCCCCTGCAAGAAATTAATAAATGAATGAAAAGGTATTAAATAAGCATTTACTGTATCTGAAGGCGTAGGGAGATAATACAGAGTGCACTCTCAGGATGTGTGTATAAGAGAATGCTTGTAACACCTGGCACCAGTGGGAGTTTGGTTTCCAAAGTAATTGCTTCAAACCACTCTTGTGTGAGAGTCTGTTTGTGACTAGTTCTATACCTGAGGAACTGGTTGCAGAGGGATAGTTCTCACTTTCTGTATCTCTGGGAGAGTAGCAGCCCAGGTTTGGGAACACATTGGTTTTTGTGTGTCTATGGGGGGCAGGAGGGAACTGGAAGATGGTTCAAATTAGTAAGGTTACTGGAAGGAGTGTCTACTAATAGCAGTCTGTCAGAAATTGGGCATAGAGCAATAACTTTCACCATTTACCAAGATAAGGTTGAAATGGATACATGACTTAGATATAAAGGGAGATATTACAATAAAATTTGAAGAATATGGAACATGTTATCTATCAGATTTATGGATCAGTGAAAATTTTATGAACAAACAAGGGATAGAGAGATGTAAAATTTGATTACATTAAATTAAAAAGTTTTGTGCAAATAAAACAAATATAACCAAGATCAGAAGGAAAGCAGAAAACTGAGAGGAGAGGGGAAATTTATAGACAGTTCCTCAGATAAAAGCTTCATATCCAAATATATAAAGAACTTTGTCAAATCTACAAGAATGTGAGTCATTCCCCAATTGATAAATGGTCAAAGGATATAAATAGGCAGTTTTCCAATGAAGAAATCAAAACAATTTACAGTCACATGAAAAAATGTTCTAAATCATTGTTTATTAGAGAAATGCAAATTAAAGTAACCTTGAGATATCATCTCATACCTATCAGATTGGCTAAAATGATATAAGGGGAAAGTGACAAATGTTGGAGGGATGTGGAAAAATTGGGACCCAAATTCATTGGGATGAATCACAGTCCATTTGGTGGATCTGTGAGCTGATCCAACCATTTTGGAGAAAGATTTATTAGAGATTTATTAAACTTTCTCTACTCTTTGACCCAGCAATATCACTGTTAGGTCTGTTTCCCAAGATGATTAGGGAAAATGGAAAAGAACCTACATGTTCTAAAATATTTATAGCAACTCTCTTTGTGGTGACAAAGAACTGGAAATTGCAGGGTCACCCATCAATTGGGGAATGGCAGGACAAGTTGTAGCATGTATTCACAATGGAATGTTACTCTGCTATAAGAAATGATGAGCTCATTAGTTTTAGAAAACCATGGAGAAACCTCTGTGAAATAATGAAGAGTGAAATGAGCAGAACCAAGAGAACATTGTATACAGCAACAGTAGCATCATTTTAAGACAACTTTAAACAACCAAGTCTTTCTGATTAGTACAAATACACCCAAATTAACCTCAAGGATCCTATGAAGGAAGATGCAGTTTGGATAGAGAAAGGAATGTTGCTGTGGGGTATGAAATGATGAGCTAGCTGACTTAGAAAACCATGGAAAGACTTGGACTTATGAAAGAAATATAATGACCAGAGTTCAAATCCAGAATTATACTTACTTGCTTATGAAGGAAGACACTATCCACCTTCAGAAAAACAGATAATAGGAAGAAGTAAGCATGGTACAGTCACATATATGTGTGTGAGCATATATGTACATATATATGCGTATCTTTATAAATGTCTATGTATGTGCATGTGTAGTCACACTCAATAGTAGCCTTCTTGGGGGACGGAGGGGAAAAATAAAGTAAAAAGTTCACAGAAGAGAACAAAAGAAAACCAGTAAGGAAGCAAAGAAAACCTGGGCAGCTTAGAAAATGATGTGTAGTATTTATTTTATAGATTTTCTTTTATTGTTTTATATAGAATCCTCTCTTATGATCTGCTACATACATGGCAATATTTTTTCCTTTTCTCATTTTGTATTTAAGTGTAAAATAAAAAAATTTACCCAAAACAAAACAAAACTAGACTCCAAAGTAGTCTGGCCAGTTTTTACCCAAAGAGATAGTTCTAAATACCACCTCTACTCCAATCTCTAATGATGATGGAGGGAAGAGACAATGCTTCACCTTAATGAGGGTCCTGCTATAGAGGAATGAGTCTGGTAGAAGAATAGTCACATAACTATAAGTGACTCACCTTCCTTTTCTGGGTCTCAGTTTCCTCATCTGTAAAAGGAAGGTAGCTATACTAAGCTAGATCTCTGAGGCGCCTTCCTGCTCTGACATTCCATGACCTTGAACTTGTTGAACTGATTTGAATTAAATCTCTGCCCAACCTGTCCCTCCTTCACACCCCAAATTTAGTATGGTTCCACCGAGCGTCACCTACCTGACTCATACCTCTAATTAATCCAGAAAGCTGGGCATTCAAGAGTTCCCCAGTTGGTCTTCTCTGATGTCCCCTTTGGAACTGTAGGAGAGCATGAAGGACTGGAGAAAGAGTCCACAGAGCTGACACACACCTCACTCCCTCCCCAGTGCCCACCTCTGCTTCGCATCGCTGTCTCCTGGCTTTCTTCACAGGAGCCTGAAATGTAAGCCCAGGAGTGAAGAAATTAATTCTCCTCAAGTCTGGCCACCAAAGACTCACTCAGCATTCCATGCATGCGCCCTCCATAAAGAAGAAAACTTGTCGGGAATTCATCTGCATTTACCCAAGATTTCTCTTTTCTTTCTTCTGCTCTTGGGGCCAGATGTGTTTACACAAAGAGCTCTCCTAAAATATTTGTTCACAACCTCTGCTCCTGCTGATGAAATGGCCCTTCCTTTGCCATCAATAGAAATTGTTGTATGTGGTTATTACAGTCCGTGCAATGTCTGTGTGCTGGCACAATGGGAAGGAGCTCAGGATGAACATTTCCCTAGACTCTGAGTGACATCACCCAAGAAGAAGAAAAATGAGCAGAGGACTGAAGGCTCCCCCTCCCCGGACAGGGCAGAGTGGTGGAAAGAGAGACTGAAACCAGGATGCAGGAAAAAGCAACACCATCACCAGCTCATTAAGTGGCCCTGGACAAGTCATTTCAAGTCATATCTCTACGACTCCATTTCCCATTTGTAAAAAGAGGGGCTTAGACTAGATGATCTCAAAGTTTCTTCTGGCTCTAACATTCTGTGATCTGAGTTCCCTTCTTTCTCAGCCATTGTATATTCCAAGGCCCTGTTCAGCTCTGAGATGCTATGTCCTAATGTCTCTTGTAGCTCTAACATGCTAAATTGTTTTTCAGTTCTGACATTCTATGTTCTAAAGTCCTTCTCATCTCTGACTTTGTATGTTCTAAGGGCCCTCCCAAATCTGACATCCTGTCTTCTAAGGGCCCTCCTAGCTCTGACATACTATGTTCTAAGGTTCCTCCCAGTCCTGACATTCTGTGTTCTAAGGTCCCTCCCAGCCCTGACATTCTGTGTTCTAAGGGCCCTCCCAGCTTTGACATTCCATGTTCTAAGGCCCTTTCCAACTCTGATATTCTGTGTCCTAAAGGCCTTCCCAGATCTGACATTCTGGGTTCTAAGGCCCTCCCAGCTCTGACATTCTATTTTCTCAATCCTAAGAATTTAAGTTCATGCTGGTGTTTAGAGAGCTGGTGTTAGAGCCTGACCTGGGGCATACTTAGGCAGGAAAAACTGAGCACCAGGACTGTGCCATAAAGAAATGCTGTGGGCAGGGGGGAGCAATCAGGAGCCCTAGACCCCCAGGAGGCTTTTCACTAAGCTCACAATCTTGCAGCAACTACAAATGGGCCCTATCCCCACTTCTCCTCCTTCAACTCCAAAGCAGCAGCTCACTTCTTATTCATCAGCTTTCTCCTGACCCCAGCCAAGCAGGATGACATAAAACAGTGGGTGACAACATCCCAGAAAGATCTGCCCCAGAAAGCAAATGAGCTGGCCTGCAAAGACTGAAGTAATTAAGGACGCAGAGGAGTCAGCTCTCCAGTGCTTGACTCTGACTTGGGGCAGGATTTCCTGACTGTAACTTTCATTGAACCCTGGATTTCTAGCTAGAAGAAACCTTACAGCATTACCTTGCCCACCCCACGCCCCATCATTTTATAGATGAGGAAACCGAGGTCTGTTGAGGTGAAATCACACAGGTAACATGTGGCAGAGGAAGGATTCAAACCTAAGCCCTAAGAGTCCAAACTCAGCTCACTTTCCATTCCTTTCCCTTCTTTTTGATTCCTCCAGGGTGGGGAGTTGTGAAGGGCCCTCAGAGGGCATCAAGTCCAACCAGTACCAAAATCCCCTCTACAGTATATTCAACCAGTGACTCATCCAGCCTGCCCTTTCCAGTAGAATGTAAGCTCTCTGAGGGCAGGAATTGTTTCATTTTCATCCTTGCATCCCCAATGTCTGGGATAGAGTGGGCACGTGATAAATGTTTCTTAAATTGAACTGAAGATCTCCAAGGGAGTGGAGCTACCAAGCCACAAAGCAACCTGAATTAATAATTAAATTTATGAAATTATTAAATGGGGCAGGCATGCCCAGTTCTTTGGGTATCCACCTGGAAAGATGACAATTGGCAGTGAGAAGCAGGTGGCAATCACACTTTAACAACCACAAAGGGTGTGAGGGCAAACAGCACAGAAAATAGATGGCAAAAAAAGTTGGGGAGGGATACAGAGGCAGATGTCAATGTTGAGAACAGGGGATGGGGGTGGTGAAGGCAGACAGTGTAGGGAAGAAGATGGAGATGGGAGAGAGGCAGAGAGCTTTGCTCATGTAAACATGGATCAGAGTCGGGAGCATTTGGCAGCATGAACCATACAGGGATGAAAGAATGCTGGTTGGGGGTGTGGGGGGCTGGAGTTTAATGTCTCGTTTTCACAGGGTTTGGGAGGGAACAGATCAAACCCTATCTGGACCACCTTGGAAACCCATTAACTTTATCCAAGTGTTCATTTGGATTCATTAACAGATTCAAATCATCTCAAAGTCAGCGGTAGAACTTCAAAGTTAACACATCCGTGTCATCTCAAAGTTAGCAGTATCTTTTGATGTTCTGCTGGTTTGGCACTATGGCAGTCAGGAACTTGTCTGGAATCTGCACATCATAGAACCAGAACTGACAGCAGTGCCTAGATGGTTTCTGTTGATTCAGCATGCATTACCAGGATATGAATTTTGGTTAATATAGGATACAACTTGTAAATTATATTCCTTTGATCTTTGGGATGGTTTGTACATGACTTCCAGGATGCCCTCTACAATCATTTCCTGCTATTCCCCTTTCTATGGCTATAATTTACTATATTGACTAGAAGGGAGAGAGGAGGGTATTCAAGGGGACCAAAGCAAGATATAATTTTAACAAACAGTCCATCCCAAAACAAGTCTAATCCTTCTTCCAAAACACAGACTTTGAAATACTCAAACACAGAAAACCATATTTCCCCAAAAACCTTTTTTCCTTTTTTCATTTGTGTCAGTAATATCCAAATCTTTATGACCTATTTGGGGTTTTCTTAGCAAATATACTGAAGTGGTTTGCCATTTCCTTCTCCAGCTCATTTTACAGATAAGGAAACTAAGGCAAACAGGGTGAAGTGACTTGCCCAGGGTCACATAGCTAGTAATTGTCTGAGGACAGATTTAAACTCAAGAAGATGAGTCTTCCTGACTCCAGGCAGGGCACACTATTCATTGCACCACCTAGCTGTCCCATGGCTAAACAACCCCAATTTCAGCAAATAATCATCATGTAACATAGCTTCAAGTCCCCTCACCATCCCATCACCCTCCTTTGGACACAGTCCAGATTTCCTACCTCAAGAACTATCCTTGGCTTGCTCCTATCCCCTAAAAGTGCTAAAGCCTTAACCTCTGTCTGGACTGTCATCTTCCAATCTGAGTTCTTCCCCTCACCAAACTAACTTGACCTTGTTTCTGAGAGTCAAATCAATGTGGTTGAATTTTTTATTAAAGGCAATGTGATACAGTGGTTAGAGAGTGCTGGGTCAGGAGTTGTGAAGACTGGCTTCAAATCTCATTATTGCCCAGGACTGATCACAAGTTCCCTGAGCCTCAGTTTCCCCACCTCTATGTATCAAAATCAGGGATGAATTGGAACACTTCTCATGGAGCCCTGAGCATGTGGACTTTGGCTCCATAGTCAATCAGTCAATAAGCACTAATCAGTCCCCTACTCTGTGCCAGTCACTGTGCTAAATTTTCACAGGTAGGAACAAGTTATGCATGCTGTTTAGCAAGGGGCCAGAGCACATTACCATCCCCATGGGACCAGTCAGTATACACAATGCAGACACCCAGCTCTATGGGAAGTAGTCCAATTCAGTCTACATACACACACACACACACACACACACACACACACACACACTCCAGGGAAAATAACACCTGTAATACTTACTTCACAAAGTGGTTGTGAGGCCCAATATAATAGCATGTATAAAATGCTTTGAAAATGTTAAAGCAATCTATAAATGACAGCTGTTATTACAGCCAACTTCCAAGCATAACAGTCATACGCAACAGGCAGGCTCCTGTCCACTCTGCCAGAGCAGGAGCTCTCCCTTCCCCTCTGCAAACCACCCTGAACATGAATGCAACCTGGAGTCAGAACAATGGGGAGGCAGTGGGGCCATCTCTGATGAGGGGATTCCCTGGCAGCACAGAGCTCCCACAGCTGTTCACCAACCCAGCACAGAGGCTAAATCAATGTGACACCAAACATCTGAACAGAGATGGAAAATAGTCAGTCAATTACCCAGATGTTGTCTGCACATTGCCTAATGGCTAGTTTGGGGAGGAGAGATAGATAAATGTCAAAGCCTTTTCAAAGCATTATCCAAATGTTAAAAAAAATCACCAAGAAGCAACATGGTGAAACAAGTGGGGGTCTGGACTCAGGAGTCCAGGAAGACCCAACTTCCAATCCTATTTCAGACACTTTCTAGCTGTGTAATACTAGACAAATCACTTAATAGTTGTTTGCCTCAGTTTCCTTATTTGTAAATAATAATCCCTAGCTCCCAGGGTTGTTGTGAGATTCAAATGAGATATATATATATATATATATATATATATATATATGCAAAGTGCTTTGCAAACCTCAAAGGGCTATATAAATGCTAGCAATTATCATTATTACTATTATTTATTATCATCACTTAATCTCTCTAGGGTTCAGTTTCCTCATCTGTATGTAAAGTTTGGTGGTTGGACTTTTTCTCTAGGTATTCGCCAGTTCCAAATCTACAATACCATAACTTGTATGAAAGAAAGTCCCTGAGGGTGACTGTTCTCTAGGTAGCTGCTAATCATATGCAGGGGCTTGGCCTCCCCCTCTTTCCAACTAGGATGGGATGTGAGAATAAAGAATATGTATTACCTGCACCCCACCTTCTCCATCTATAGGTCTCGTGCATTGGTGATAGTGATGACGGTAGTAGTGATAGTAATGGAAGGACTCATGCGCTAGAGGCAGATGAGTAATCCTGCCAATGATATGTAGAAGAAGGGTGCCTAAAAAGGGATCAGCATGCCTTCTAGTATTGGTCTGGGTGGTAGGGAAAGGAGCTGCAGGGGAAAGTGAGGCAGCCAAGTATGGTGGAATTAACACTCCAGTAGGAAGCATGAGATTAGGCTTCTAAATTGGAGATGATAGGATCTTAGATTAAAGGGTCCCAGATTTAGAGATGGGTGATGCTTGAGAGGCTGCCTAATCTAACCTCTTCATTTTGCAAGTGAGGAAACTGAGACACAGAGGGGCCAACTCAGTTATCCAAGTGGTGTCAGAGCCAGGATTTCAACCCAGGTCTCTGATTTCAAATCCAATGCCCTTTCCACCATACCAGGCTGCCTGTTATTCATTCCCTATAGGCCCTATGTTGTCTTCTTGGCCTCTGACTCATCACCTCCCTGAAATCAATCCTCATTGATAGCATGGAAAGAATAACACCTACTCTCTCTCTCTCTCACCAATAATGAGGTTGTTGATCCTTGGAACAAGGGAGCTAACATCTGAAAAAATGTTTCAAGCAGTAGAAGTGCAGGCCCCTAATACCTGGTACCTCCAGGTTAAGGCTAGTGGCTATCTTGAACTCAGGTGTTCTGTGCTATAATAAGCTAGGCTAATTAAGTGTCCACAGCAAGTGTAATATTAAGATGGTGAGACCCAAGAATGGAAGGCAAGCCACCAGGTCACCCTGGGGAGAGAGTGGGAGATTCCTCAAACCAGTCCTCTGTCAAAAACAGAGCAGGACCAAGCAACTATACCAATCAAAGTGAGGCAAGGCAGGTAAGTGGCACTTCCAGCCTGGGTGAGATAAAGAGAATCAATCTTTATAAAAATTCCCCAAAGGCCAAGTGCTACCTAATCAGAGGCTAGATGACCATCTTCCAGGACTATGGGTCAGGGCACTTCTTTATGGTGGAGGAGGGTGGACAACAGGACCTCTGCTATTCTCCAATCCAATGGTCTTAGAGGCTAAATATGCTACCTAATCAGAGGCTAGATGACCATCTGCCAGGACTATGGGTCAGGGCACTTCTTTATGGTGGAGGAGGATGGACAACAGGACCTCTGCTATTCTCCAATCCAATGGTCTTAGAGGCTAAATAACTAAGACTCTAAGTGACCAGTTAAATTGGCATCATTTATTTCTTTACTTTGCACTCTGAACATACAATAGCCCCAGAGAAAATGATTTTTCATTCATGAAACATTAAAATATGTACCAATATAAGCCACCAAAAACAATAGTGTTTTTCCTTTAAATCAATCCAAAGTGGAATCTGAATGGACCTTGATTGATATAGCTTGCCCCTTTGAGCACAGTAATAAGAAAAATAGCCACCGTTTCTATGGTATTTCCCATCTTTTATTCCTTTTGTTCCTCGTACATCCTTGTGAGATGGACAGGACAATTCAATGCAATTCAGTTCAACAAGAGTTATTAAGTTCCTACTGCATTTAAGATACTGCACTAGGCTCTAAGTATACAAAGAATACCTGGCCTCAAGGAGTATTCTGCTGCAAGAAACAACATGGTCACTGATAAGTAATTAAAAATATGCCAAAAAAGCACATAAACTGTCATTTTATTGGAGGTGAGGAGTATATGCAAACATCTAGAACAAGAAAGACTTCTTACAGGAGAAGCATTTGAGCTGTGTCTTGAAGGAAGTGAGGAGCTCCAGGAGACAGAAAAGAAGAAAAAGTAGATTCCAGCCCTGGCAGCCAAACTATGCAAAGGCAAAGAGGGGGGAAGTTGAGCTTAACAGGTGCAGGAAGACTCCAAGAATAGCCATAAACGTAGCTTGCATTTATATAGTCCTTGAAGACTTACAAAGTAATTTCTCTATACTAGCTCCTTTGATCCTCTAGAGAACCCTGTGAAGGAGTCCCTCTGAAGAAAGGTATCACTTTTCTGGTTTTGCAAGTCAAGCAGCTTGGGCTCAGAGCCTTGCCAAAGGTCACCCAACTGGTGAGTGGCTGTGATTCCAAGGCAGCTCTTACATCTTGGACTCCAAAGCTTTCTCCGCCTCAAGGCTTTGCCTCCCATGATTTCCAAACAATTCAAATAGAGCCTGTCTTTACTGAGCACCAAAAAGGGGTCTAGCTCTGTCTTTGGAACCACCTGGGATACAAAATATGGTTCAAACCTGGCCCTAGAAGAATCTAGTTGGAGAAACAAGACTGACATCAACCACTGGGAGCACTAGAAGATAGTATTCAATTGTCTGGCTATGAAGCACGTGCTATGGAAGGCAGTGTGGTGCTGGAGGGCACATCAGAGATTCTTTTTCAGGCTGGGGTGGGACTAGATCAGGGCTTCTTAATCTTGGTTGGTCTGGAAGCCCTCAGGCAGTCTGATACAGCCTATAGTCCCATTCTCAAAGAAATATTCTTGAATGCATAAAACGGAAAGTAGAAGAAACCAATTATACTGAAATATAACTGACATTTTTTAAAACAAGTTCATGGGCCCCAGATTAAGAACTCAGGTGCTCCAGATTATCACTGATATCCCTTCCAGCTCTGGGATTCTGGGATTTTATGACTCTTACTCCCAAACCTGCTGACAGTAGATTCAGACACCCCATCCCCCAGTTCTATACTGGATTTGACCCCTGGAGGATGCTAGTGAGGCTTTCTGTCTGTGGCTATAGCCCCTCTATTCTGTCCCTCATCCATTCACTCCATCTCTGTGGCTCCCCTATCCTATGTCTGTCTCTCCAGCTCCACTCTCTATGTCCTCCCTTTCTTTCATTCTAGCCCTCTGTCTCAGCACCTGTCTCCTTTTCTTTGTCTCCCTCTATATTTATATCTCTAACACCCACATCCACCAGTGGGGGCTCACACATTCGGCCTCCTCCTCCCTCCCTCTTCTCTGTCATATACAAACTGTGGAAACACAGGTTGGTCAATGGCAGAGACCCTGCGCTCCCCCAGGACGTGGATCTTGTCTAGACCTGCCCCCAATGGGCCAAAGTCTGCAGAAAGCTGTGTTCTCTCACTAGAGTTAACATCTTCAATGAATAACTTAGGCTCAGTGTATTGGATCTTCACCTCCCAGGGAGGGGACAGGCTAAAGCCTGCCTGCCAGGGCATTTTACAGGGTTTGAGGCAGCTTCTCTCAGGGAATAACTGTAGGGTGAGAAGCTGAGAGGGCAGCCAGGCATTCAGGCCAGAGTTCACAGGGTAGCTAAACGCTGGGGCAACAAAGAGTGCCTAGGGATACCCAAAGCCAGGCACATCAGCCAGCCCAGAGTCAGGGCAATCAATGGGAAAATGAGACATCCCTGAGATAAGGGTCTGTCTCAGTTCCAGATAAATCCTCTACAGCCTCTCTTCCCTCCACTGTGGTGGAAGAATAGGAAATAACAACAATAACAATAGCCTCTAATATTTACACAGTACTTTAAAGTTTACCCTTAGAACAATCCATGAAGTAAATGCTATTATCCAACACTTAGCACAGTCTGGCACATAGTAGGTGCTTATTAAATGTTTATTGATTATCTCCATTTTACAGGAGAATAAACTGAGGCTCATAAAGGTTAAGCGATTTGTCCAGGGTCATACAACTAGTGTATAAGGTGGGATTTGAATTTAGGTCTTCCTGACTCTTAATTTCAGCACTCCAATGGCTACCCCCATCTAGCTGCCACTTCCCCTTTAAATCCCTCCCTGGATCTCAAGATTGTGGCTTATTGAGGCAGCATTGTTGTGGACTAGACAGTCAGATAAAAGCCAGGATTTGAATCCCATTTCAGATATTTACAAACTAGATGTCCTGGGCCTCAATTTCCTCACTGGGGAAAGGAGGGAATAATAATAATAATGCCTATAACAACCTGGGCAGATAGGTGGCACAATGGATAGAGTCTCAGGCCTAAAGTAAAGAAGACTCAAGAAGACTTCATCTTCCTGAGTTCAAATCTGGCCTCAGACACTTACTAGCTGTATGGACCTGGGCAAGTCACTTAACCCTGTTTGCCTCGGTTTCCTCATCTGTAAAATGAGCTGGAAACGGAGATGGCAAACCACTCTGGTATCTTTACCAAGAAAGCCCCAAATGAGGTCATGAAGAGTCAGACATGATTGGAAAATGACTGAACAACAATATAATAATAACCTCATTGAGTTGGTTTGAGGAGCAATGTACCATATGAGCTTTGTAAGACTTAAAGTGCTCAGGGCAGCTAGGTGGCGCAGTGAGTAAAGCGCTGGCCCCGGAGTCAGGAGGACCCGAGTTCAGTTCTGGCCTCAGACACTTAACACCCACACAAAAAAACTAGCCGGGTAACCTTGGGCAAGTTACTTAACCCCAATTGCCCTCCAAAAAAAAAAAGACTTAAAGTGCTATACAAAATGTTAGTTATGATTATTATTAGAACAGCCTCGAGTGACTCCAGAAAATGCATGGGATGCAGTGGTTCCTATAGCCTTGAGAGACAGTGAAGTGTGGCAGGACAAGTATTCAACCTGGAGCACTGAGCTTTTCATCTCAGTCACTGAGATTTCTTCTAGCTCTCCCACTTATTTCCTGTGTAGCCCTGAACATGTCCTTTCCCTTCTCTGGACCTCAGACTTCTCTTCTTTTTTTTTTGTTTTAAAGCAATTGGGGTTAAGTAACTTGCCCAAGGTTACATGGCCAGTCATTTTGTGTGGGTGTTAAGTATCTGAGGCTGGAACCAATCCCGGATCCTCCTGACTCTGGGGCCAGTGCTCTTACTCACTGTGCCACCTGGCCACCTCTTCAGCCTTCTCTTCAATAAAATGTGGGGGTGGGACTAGATGACTCTTGAGGCCCACCCCAGCTCCAGATCTATGAGTCTTCGATCATCTTCTTAAACCCATAAAGCTGCTGGTCTGCTTGGTATGAGAAGGAGGTACTTGGTACTTCCTTGAGTTTAAGACACTGAATTTCCATCATCCTTCCATAATTAGCAGGGGTGGGCAAGGATTTAGTGAGTATACTTTGGGTTAAGGATGAGCCCAGAGCAGCAAAAGGTAATGGCTTATTGGTCAGCTACATATTTAGGAGAATAATCCTAGCCAATAGGTCAAGGGCCTCACCAGTTGATGGAGGGGATTGGAGGAGGTGATTCACCCTATCTGACACTTTCTGGAGAGGTCAGCCAGAATGGATTGGGGGAATGTCAGACCTGATCCTTTAGGCATCAGGGAAACTGGCAACCACCAAGCTTCTAGCAGTCTGCCCCTCTTATCTACTCATAGGAGCCCAGCAAGTCAGGATAGGCAAACTCTATTACCATGAAGCATGGAAGGGAAAGCCAGGCATGAAAATCATAGTTACTGTACAGGAGTGGGGGTGGGGGTTGAGTGGACTCCTCTGTTTAGCTTCTTAACAACTGGCCCCAATCCCTCTTCTCAGGCTCGCTGAACACTGCTCCTCTGCACCACCCCCACAATCTTCCATCCCCACAAAATGGTCCCTTTGTTCCTCACATACAACATTCTGTCTATTATCTCCATGCCTCCTCTTCCTCCTCACTTCCATCTCACTTCCGTCTTCCTTCAAGAATCCATAGAATTTCACGAGGGTTCCATGGAACTTCATTCTAGGATTCCTTGATAGGATTTCACGGAAACTGACTCAAATTCCAAAGAAACCCATTAGCTTTCTGTGGAAATGTCCAAGGACCCCACAAACATTTGCTAGGATTACCTAGGCTAGTCCACAAGGGGGTTGGGCTCTGTGTATTTTTGTTAAATTATTAACTAGTTTAAAGGAGGGAATCATGTGTGAACATATTTCCTTCCTCTTCATTTATCTATATATTACACTCTCATCTCATACTGAATCCTTCCCTTCTCCACCTTCATCCTTTTTCTTTGGTTGGGACTTGAGTTCTTTCTTTAAGATAAGAGTTTCCAGGCGAAGAAACTTCCTCCACCAATGAGTCTCAGAGCTCTCTGAGAGGCCAAGTGATTTGCCCAGGGCCACACAGCCAAGTATGTGTTAAAGGTTGGACTTGAACCCAGCTCACCCTAACTCCAAGACCAGTTCTGTATCCACTGGCCTATGCTGCTATCTTCATCTTGTACTACATTCACATTATAGTGTAAATAAATAGTACATATGTTGCCTCCATAGGGAGAATCTGCATTCCTTTCATGTCACCCAGAAGAAGGAGGGAAGAGAAATGTTTTATTACAAGATTGATACCCTCCACCCCTAATCTTAGGACTTAAAAAGAACCACCTAATCTCAACTTAAAACTGGCTCTCAAAGATCTTCTTAGTACCTTCTCTATCCAAACAGAAACTACCTTTACTTCACAATGGTCAGTGATTACCCAACTTTCCATGGATACTTCCCATGACATGGGGCTCACTTCCTTCAAAAGATGGTCCATTCTTCTGGGAACTTCTGCCCTATATCAAGACAAAATCTGCTTCCTTATAACTTCACTATCGATTATAGTTCTGGCTAGTGGGGCTGTACAAAAGAAGTGTAGCTATCATCATCTCTTGGTTTTATCTTATAATGATAAGTATTATTATTATTTTATCACATCCTTCCCCCAGCTTCAAACATGGCTCATTGGCCAAAAACCAGTAAAGACCTCACTTTATCACCATCTGCCTTTCAAAACTTTCCTATTTGATCAAGCCTCTGCAATTCATTTTTTTACAGTGTTGCCATGACTTCAAAAACTTTATAAATGCCTACATTCCATTGTGGGAGTAAATCTCTTTGAAGATGAAAGGCGTTAAGTGTTGATATGACATTAATAAATGTTAATACCAAGATGTGAACTAAACCATAAACTGAATTTTTTTTTTCAAAAATAACATGTTGTCCCCAAGACTGTATGTGGGTTAAAGGTGATCATCTCAACATAACTGGTTCAAATCATGAGGGCTCCACTCTTAGGGTAAAACAAGTGTGGCTTGGTATGGAAGCAGGGAGCATGTGGGGGGAGGGGAAGTAGGATGGAATATTACAATTCAAGACCATGTCTGAGGAGTTTCTACAATAATTTCAAGACCTAGCTAGGACTAAAGAGTTGAATCAGCAGAGCACTCTAGGATTTATAATGGACACAAAAACCAAGAGAGATTTTTGTCTACAATTGGCTTCACAGCTGTTTGTCCAAAGGTATTAGGTGCAGGCCTTTCTGCTCAGCCCAACACAGGCTGGCCAGAACCTTAGAATTAAGGGACCCTTGAGATTGAAGATTCTGGGAAAATGGCCAGAAAATTCCAAGCTCTCCAGATTTCCCCCACAAACAAGACAAAATAACACCTCGGAGTGAATGTAGAGTGATAAAAAATAAACAAAATTTAGGGAAGAACAGTAGTCCTCCCAGGACAACTGGAGGAGAATGGGAGAAAAATCCCAGGACTGAGGTTTGGTCCCTGTGAAGGGTAAACTCCTCCAGGCTAGTTCTACTGAGATAGGTAGCTGGACTGGGAGATAGCCTCCATCCCAGCCACAGGAATTCTCATCTCCTTGACAGTGTGAGGAGTCAGGCTTCTAAGCGAGGAAAGATTGAGGGAACCTCTGCTGATATGGGATGCCAAGCCCAGCAGTGCTGCTGAGAAGTGACTGACCCTGGGAGAAAAGAAACCAGTGCACACCAGGAGAGTGCAGAAACAGTGGAGTAGGGACACCACTGGCTGTGTGCACTTACAGGAGGGCAGAGTTCTTGATTTTCATTCTCTGCCAGAGGGGAGAACTGAAGGAGGACCTGAGGCCAGAAGCACCATCTCCCATATTCCAGGACTAGAGGTGATTACAGCAAATTGTTATTTTAAAAAACAAGCAGGCAAAGGAGAAAAAAGCCCAACCATAGAAAGTTACCATGGGAATAGAGAAGACAGAAGCAAAAAAAAAGCCTCTCCTACTCCAAAGAGTAACATCAAATGGTCGCCTGCCCAAAAAGAATTTATAGAAGAACTTTAAAAGGACTTTAAAAATCAAATGAGGGAGATTGAGGAAAACTTTAAAAAATTAAGAATCCAAGAAAAACAAGAAGATTATGAAAAGAAAGTTAACCAACTAGAAAAAGAGTTGCAAAATCTTAAGGAAGAAAATGACTCCTTGAAAACTGGAATTGGGCAAGAGAAAGCCAGTGAAGTTATGAGACCAAGAAATAATAAAGCAAAATGTAAAGAATAAAAAATAGAAGAGAATGTGAAATATCTCATAAGGAAAATAACTGATGTGGAAAACAGGTCAAGAATAGCAAATGTAAGAATAATTGGACTACCTGAAAACTACAATAAAATAAAAGAATCTTGATACAATAATACAAGAAATAATTGAAGAAAATTGTCCTGGAGTTTAGAACAAGGGGGAAAATAAAGATAGAAAAAATACAGCAATCACCACCTGAAAGAGATCCTATGAGGAAAACCTACAGGAATATCATAGCTAAATTCCCAAACACCCAGGTTAAAGAGAAAATATAAGAAAAAAGGGGGGTAAAGCAATTCAAATAGGGTGGAGTCACAATTAGAATCATACAAGAGCTAGCCGCAGATACACTAAAAGATCACAGGTTATGGAATGCTACATATCTAAGAGCAAAAGAACTGGGGTTACAACTGAAAAGATCATACACAGTAAAGTTAAACATAATCCTGAAGGGGGAAAATGGACACTCGATGAATTGCCAGACTTTCAGGATTTTATTGCAAAAAGACCTGAACTTAATCGAAAAATTTGACATACAAGATCAAAAAGAAATATAAGGTAAACATCAAAGACTAATTACAAGGAACTCAAGGACAAACTGTTTACATTTTGTATAAAGAAATATAAACTGTATCTCTAAGATCATAATTAGTAATTGGGTGGTTCAAAAGAAAGATTGGGGTAGAGCTGAGTATTATGTGATTCTAAAAAGTAATACCATGTAGGAAAAGGTAAAAAGAGTAAATATCTTATACAAAGGAGGTTCAAGAAGAAGAACTGACACAGAGGAATTAGATGGGGCAGGAGGGCTGGTAGTTCTGAAATCCTACTCTCATGGGGAATTGCGTTGAAGAGGGAACAACACATCATACACACATAGATGGGTATAAAAATCTTCTAAATTCAGAAAGAAATAAAAGGCTAAGGGGATATGAAGGGGGGAGGGATTTTTAGAGGGAACCCTACTCATATCATATCTGGGTTAAAGAGAAAACAATATATACATTTAGAAAGGAGTAAAAATTTATAAAGAAATAGGATGAGGGAATAGGACAAGGAGGGATGGTATAGAAGGGTGTCTAGATTAATGGAGTGGGATAAAGAGGGAACAACACACACATACACACACATTATATATATTTGGAAAGCTATAAAAGTCTTCCACATTCAGACAGAAACAAGGTGGCAAGGGGAAAGGGTGGAGGGGATAAGGAAGGGATTCTTGGAAGGGAGTAGGTTGTGATAGGAGGTCAAGGTAGCAGACAGAAGTAAAGCAGAGGAGTCAGGAGGGATAGGGAAAAAGAGATAAACACAAACACAAAATAAAGATCTGGAGCAGAATTTATTAGGGAAAAAAGCAGGGGGAAAAATGGTCTCAGACAAAGTTAAAGCTAAAATAGATTTAATCAGAAGAGAAAAATAGGGCAACTGTACTATATGTCAACCATATTAATCAATATTGTTTTAGACTATTTAAAATAGCTAGGCAGTAAAAGGTTGGGATATTGCTGTGGTGTAGGAAATGATGAGTTGGTGGATTTAGAAAAATATGGAAAGTATTGACTTATGAAGGAAGATGTTGTTATCCACCCTGAGAGCAACAGAGGATGATCTTACATAGATGTACATGAATGTATATATGTATATATGAGTATGATTATAGATATTCATGTATATTTGTGCATGTAAGCATATGTATTTATGTCCATACATATGTGTATGTATGTATGTGTATGCGTGTATCTGAGCTTCATTGTAGCCTTCTTGGGGGAGGGGGAAAAGAATGGGGGAAAAAGAACAAAGGAAAAAGTGCACAGCAGAGAATAAAAGAAAAGCTACAAGGAAGTAAAGAAAAGCTGGACAGCTTTGAACACAATGTATAGTATTTTTTACATACGTTTTCTTGAAATGGAAATTTATTGCTTTATATTTTGAATCCTCTCTTATGTTCTATTGTGCTCATGGCAATTTTTTTTTCCTTTTCTTATTTTGTATTTGTTTCCTTTTTCTTTTATCGTTTTGTATTTAATTTTAAATTAAAAATTACTGAGAAAAAAAGAATTAAAGGACCCTCCCTGGTCTTTTGCAGGTAGGTCTCAACCTCATGATTCACTGACAGGGCTACCACCTTGGTATGAGAAGTCTTGGGAAAGTGTCAGGATGCCATGACATTTAATATTGACATGATCTATGGAAGGCAGAGGGCTCAGAAGGTATTGCCAAGTACTTTGTCCTGTCTCTCTCTAATGCACTTAGATCTATCACCCAGAGCTCAAGTCTATTTGCATAAGACTCTGCTCTTTATTGGAGAAGGATTAATCAATGCACTGTTCCTCACATTTTTTTTGTTCTAATGTCCCTTACTCTCTGACATTTTGTGTTCTAACTTATATTCTTTCCTTGGAGGTCCCTTCTGTTACTAACCTTCCCTCTCCTAAGGGCTCTCCCAGCTCTGACATCCTGTGCTCTAAGGACCCCTCCCAACTCTGACATTCTGTGTCCTAACGCTCCTCTCCCTCTGACATTCTACATTCCAAGGCCCTTTCCATTACTAACAGTCTCTTATCTGTTACCCTGGACTTGAGCTTGGAAGGTTAAGCAGTGGCTTCTACAGGATGGATTTTTTTGTCACTCTGTGAAACAGTCAGCTTTGGCAAGAGACAGTGCTCTAGGGTGGGGTTTTCTGGTGGAGAGACAGCAAGATTTTCTTTCTGAGAAAATTCAAAGTGTTTTCTTCCATTCAGCACCAAACCAGGCCCCTTGCAATTTCTTGATCAAGGCATTTTAAAGGCTTTTTCAGAATACATTTTTAAAAATAAAATATTGATTGATGTCGCATTGCATTCCCCCACCCTAGAATCTTCAGAGTTTAAAGTGGTATTTAGAAGATTTCAGCAAGGTCTGTGATATTCTCTTATTTTCCATAATGGGGAAGTTTCTGTGTGGTTGAACAGACTCAAATCTAATGCATAAAATGGTCGATCCCATACCTGGTATCCAAGGCTTTTGAGAAAAGCCTTGTGTTCTATGTGCTGTATGTCTATCAGTTTCCTATCTGGTTACTGTAAGCATGGGCAAGGACCATAATGGTCAAAGAAATGACCAAAGTAAGCCACTGTTGAGACATAGCACTGTTTATGGAGCAGGAACTTCAGAATCTATATTGAAAATAGATCAGGAAAGAGGGAAAGGGGAAGAAGAGAGGAAAGGAGAGCTGGGATAGACACTGGGCATGAGGAACAGTAGGATGGAATGAATGATGATGAACTGGGAGACAGAGTAGTCACCTAGTAGAGTCCCTGCTCTGTGAGGAAGCTAGCTGTGGCACCTTACCCAGCCTGTCTAGCTTCTCATGGGGCACTTTTTTGCCTTTCTTTGTATTTCCAGAATTTGGCTTGGTGTTTGGCACACAGCAGCTGCTAATTAACCGAATGATTGATTACGCTGGACTAGATCTCCAGTTTTAACAAGTGTATGAGTCTATAGGCATCACCAAGAGACGTGAAAAGATACAGAAAGAGGAGATTAGAAGGAATTGAATACAAAGTTCATCCATTCAGATATTTACTAGCTATGTGACCCTGGGCCCATTTAACTTCTCACTACAGCCTCAATTTCCTCATCTATAAGATTTGGGAACATGAAGGCACCTACCTTACATGGTTATTGTGAAGATCAAACAAGATGGCATATTAAGAGAAATTAATATTTTCTGTATTAATAACAAAATTAAGATTGAGATTTTTTTCCTTCATATTTCCTCATCAGGGTCTTGTAGGTCAGTCACTCTCTGAAGGACAAGGCTAATGATGTGATTGGCCTTAATCCCCCAGGAACCTTGTCTTCAATCTTGGGTGGGACCCCATCTAACTAAGAGACCTTACTTCTGGTTAAAGTGTAGGCAATTCCAGTCCTAAAAAGCATTAGGTTCACTCTTAAATCCCACCCTGCACCTCACCACCCTTCCACCACCACCACCATCCCCATATTGTTCAATTTGAGTGGTCTGGGTAGAGATGGGGAGCTGGGAGTGGTCTGGGCGAAGATGGATTCTTTTGTCTAGAGTGTTGGCAGTCTGAGTCTCATGATCAAATCACATTCTCAGCAGGAGGAGCTGAAAATTTTTAGCCTACCTCCTCGTTTATATATCCACGCCCTCATTAATTGTTCACCAATCAAGGGTTGATGCATCAGTGACAGGGTTAGAACACAGATATCCTTTTTTTTCTTAATTAAACGTTATTTATTTTGGGATTCATATTTTAACATTTTGAATTTTAAATTCTCTCCCTCTCACTCCTCCCTTACCCATTGAAAAAGCAAGCAATATATCAATTATACATATGAAATCATACAAAATATATTTCCATATTACCCATGTTGCAAGAAAAAGAAAGAAAAAAATTAAAGTATGCTTCAGGGATCTGCATTCAGTTCATCAGTCTCCTCTCCCTGGAGATGGATAGCATCTTTCATCATGGATCCTTCGGAATTGTCTTTGGATCATTGTATTAGTGAGAGCAGCTAAGTCATTCATAGTTGATCATCGTTGCAATGTTGTTGTTAACTATGTACAATGTTCTCCTTGACCCAGATGTTCTTGACTCCAAGACTATCCACTGCACCAGGCTGTCTCTGTCTATGCAAATATCATTGTCCATATTTTTAGGACATAAATCAGGCTCAGAGAAGTTAAGAGGCTTGTCCAGAGTGAAACAGAAGCTAAGTGTGGGAGCTAGGATTTGAATCATGGTCCCCTGACTCTCCATCCAGTATTTTATTTTCACTTCCTCATGATGCTTTCTCTCAGCAAGAAGGTGGATTTTTGACTAGCTATGTGCTTTGAGTCAAGCACCTTCCTCTCTGGACCTCAACTGTCTCCTATGTAAAATGAGAGTGGAATGAGATGGCCCCTCAGGTCCCCTTCATTTTCTAAATTCTAACCAGTCAAAAAGCCAAATCATTCAAATAGGTTTTTCAAGCCCTCCCACACCTATTGACCTCTCTTTTCCACATTATGTAGAAGAAACCAGTAGGAAACATTCTCTTCTAAGCCCTCTGGGAATGGGTCATATTCACCCTCTCCTCCTCTATCCCACTCTCTTCCCCTTTCCATTCAATAGTCAAATCTCCCTGGAAGGTGTTGTCTGTCCTCCTTAAACACTGCTCAGTTACCCCTTATTTAGGGAGAGATCTCAGGGACTGACTATTTCCAAGGCTGCCCTGGAGAACTTTGAAATCTCCAAAGAATAGGTCCTATCCTTTTATTAAGGGACTTTGTTCTATAAAGATTGTATTTAGTCAAAGGGCCACACTTGAGGACCTAGAGGGCCACACGTGGCCTCAAGGCCTCAAGTTCCCCACCCCCAGATAAGAGAAAAGATTAAAGCTCAATTCACCAGGGTTGGGAGGCTCTTTATGTTACAGGCTGAAGGAAAAAAAATGAAAATCAACCTTGGCCAAAGGGCATTTCCTGAGATATATATATTTTTAACTTGAAAGTGAAAGATGTCTGTGTTACCACCCTTCCTCCAAGGAAGCTTGATGGGACTGGGGCCTTGAACAGACCTCTCCAGCTTTTACTTTCCCCCAGCCAACATATGGGGCAGTAGACAGGAGCATCTTCCTTGTTAACAACAGGAAATCTCCCAGCTGCCCCAGGTACAGATCAAGACAGAAAGTAATCCAAGGTCTTCATATCATCCTGGTGCCATTTTCCAACTTTTAATTTTTCAAGTAATCAGAGAATAACAAAATGTTCAAACTGGAGTCAAAGAACAGACTGTCAGAGCTGAGGGAGACTTTAGAATACAAAATGTTGGAGCTAAGAAAGGCAGGCCTTAGGATAGCAGGATAGGAGAATAGAATAGAAAACAAAACAATGCAAATACAATACATATTAAATACTTGCTATATGCCAGACACTGTACAAATGCATAGGATACAAATACAGGTAAGCAAGGCAGCACTGACCTCAAGGAGCTTATATTCTAACAAGAGGAGGCACATTAAGGAGAGCCAGGAAAAGGCGGGAGCACACTATCCTGGGGAAAGGGCAGGATGGAGTCAAGAAGGGAGTGAAGTGAGCATGACTAGAGTCCATCATAAAATGGCTTTGAACATTAACAATTAGACCAGAAGGAGCTCAGGAACACAGATTGTCAGAGCAGGAAAGATCATTGGAACATAGAATGTTAGAACTGAAAATACATTAAAGGTAAAATGTTAAAGGTAGGAGGGATCTTAGAACAAAGAATGTTAGAGCTGAGAGGGGCCTGGGAACACAAAATGTTATAATTAGGAGGTTATGACATTTCTAGCTCCAAAAGAGCTGGAAGCGAATTTAGAACACAAGAATCTCAGGGCTTGGAGGGCCCTTAGAATGTGAAATGTCAGATCTGGGAGGGACCTTGGATCCTAGAATGTCAGAGCTGGGAGGTCACTTAGAACACAGAATGTCAGTGCTGGAGGGCCCTTAGAACACAGAATGTCAGTGCTGGGAGGGCCCTTAGAACACAGGATGTCAGAGCTGGGAGGGCCCTTATGACATAGAATGTCAGAGCTGGGAGG
>NW_027187400.1:2769995-2809376 GCF_028583685.1 Petaurus breviceps papuanus
CAGAGCTGGGAGGGCCCTTATGACATAGAATGTCAGAGCTGGGAGGGTCCTTAGAAGACAGAATGTCAGAACTGGGAGGCCCTTAGAACACAGGATGTCAGAGGTAGGAGGGGGCTTAAAATACAGAATGTCAGATCTGGGGAGGGATCTTAGAACACAGAATGTCAGAGGTAGGAGGGGCCTTAGAACACAGAATGTCATGGCTGAGAGGGACCTGAGAACACAGAATGTCGGTGCTGGAAGAGATTGTATAGCAGTGGTTTCCAATCTTTTTTGACAATAATCACCTTTTGAACATGTTTGTGTACCCCCACATAACTATTGGTATCCATTGATTGAGAAGATATATAATGTCCATAAACTACTATGAATTCTATAATACTTTTAAATTAATTTATCTGTGTTTTATCAGCCACAATAGTATTACACAAATTTGAAATATGGAAATATTTATTTCTGTGAGAGTATTCAGTCTGCAAGTTTCTTTGCTTACTTATAGATCAGCAGAGAGACTCCCAGGTCCCTTTAGAATAACTCTATGGACCCTTAAGGGACAAGTAGTTACCTCAGAAGAAACAGGGACAGAAAAGGCCAGAGACTGACTTCCAAGGGAGGCAAACAGAGAGATTCACAGAGAGCCAACTTGGCATAATAGATAGACTGCTGCTCCTGGAGTCAGGAAGTCCTGAGTTCAAATTTCACCAAACATTCAATGACTGTGTGACCCTGGGAAAGTCATTTAAATTATCTGTGACCCAGTTTCCCCATCTGCAAAATGGAGGTGATTTTGTCTGTGGGGCCTACCTCATAAGGTTGTTATAAAACTCAAATGAGAAAATATATGTAAAAATGCTTGTAGACCTTAAAGTGATATAAAAAATATCAGTGATATAAAAAAATCAGGCATTGTGATCATATGATTTTAAGCTTCAAGAGATTTTTGAGATTATCCACTCTGTCTTACAGATGAGGAGACTGAGGTTAAATGACCTGCCTTCAGTGTTCCCTAGCTCTGTGCTCCCAGATCAGGAGTTGGCCTGGACATCAGACAGAATCCTCATTGACCCCTGCTGGTCACACGTCTCCCTCCTGAACCATGGCAAGGCTGTCACTTTTTTAATGGAGATGGATTTTGAGACCTTTGTGGTGCCCCCCCTCCTACCCCCAACCCCTGCCCTTAAAGGGAGCAAGAAATCGCCTGAGAGTTCATAGAAGAAGAAATAGCAGAAGCAAGTGTTCAAGCAACTTTCTAAGGTTATGCAGGACAGGATGCAGTAGGTCAGTCAACAAACACTCATTAAATGCTTCCAGGGTGCCAGCCACTGCTAGGCACTGAGGACAAAAGAAAGGCCCGAGCATAAGTCATAGAGGTTCTCTGGGAAGGACTCACTGTTTTCTCTTCTAAGTGGAATGGAATCCTTTCTTGACTTTGTGTGTGACCATCACTGAATCCTAAGGGGCTTAAAGTTTCGAATCTGGACCTTGATAGTGAGTGTTCTCTACCTCTTCTTCAAATCATTTGTTTCCATGATCCATTCCCTGGGTGACTGTATAATCTGGGGAATGTCTGGGGGTTTTAATCTTTCTGGGATTTTGTCTTTTTTTTTCCCAGGGAACTAAGCAAGGTACCCTGCACATAAAAGGAATATGGTAAATGCTTGTTGAAAGTTGTCCTGATTATAATTGTATTGACTAATCTTGACTGGGGGGAAAAAGCCGAGGAAACATCTCATTGCTATCCTTGAAGAAGGTGAGGGACTGTGAGTACAGAATGTGGTATACCTTGTCATCAGCAGTAGTTGCCCTATAACTTAATTGTTTTACTTTGTTATAAGAGAAGAGGTGGTAGAGGAAGAAGGAAATATTTCCAAAATGACTATGACATTAGAATGAAAGACATCAATAAAACTTAAATTTTTTTAAATACCAAATGCTTATTGAATTGCATTGTATTGGAACAGATCTGACTAAAAGCACAATTACTCAACCAACAATAAATGTTTGCCAAACAGCCATTATGTGCCCAAGTTCTGTGCCAGGTGCTGTTAGGAAACAAAAAGAAGAAATCTCACCTTAGAGGAAATTACAGCCTGGTTAAGGGACACAAGACACATAAATGTAGCAACTGAAAAACAGCTGAAGATACCTTATCCCTATAATTAAGTGCTAAATTATATGGTTTGTACGGTAAATGCAACTGGAGTCGACAGAATCATAGAATGTTTAGCACTGGAAATGAACTCCCAGGTCAACCATCCAATCCTCTCATTTCTCAGAAGAGCAAACGAAAGCCCAGAGATAGAAAGAATTTACCACTGGCCCCAGACACCCAAGGCAGAATTTGAACTCAAATCCTCTAGCTATAGAAGCAACTTTCTATCAAAAGGAAGGAATCTCTGGGGATGGAAAGAGGTCATCATGGTAGGCTCCCTGGGGGAGGTGGGACTAGAGGTTAGGCCTTGAATGATGTCTAATTGGAGATACAACCAGTGCATGGCAAACAGGGCTTTGTGCCATGTCACTGACATTTAGAGGAGAAAAAAGTGTAACATATGCAGCTGTATAGAAATACCAAGTTAGAAGATCATCCCACGACTTCCTAGAACTACTTCTCTGGCCACAATGACATTCCTCCAGTCCCCTCCTCTGAAGGCTGAATTCTTCCCCACGATCTCCCTGCCAGCCCAGCCTTTCTTCTAACCCCACTCAGCTTCCTCCTTCACTTTGGCCTGATGGCATATCTTCTGTCCTCCTCCATTCTCCCCGCCCCCACCCCCAAACACATACATAGACCTTCTCAGTTCTCTTTTAGGTATTTTTCCCCATTTGAATGTAAGCTCCTTGAGGGCAGGAACTATCTTTCTTTTTGCTTATATTTGTATTCCTAGTACTTAGCATTGTATCACATAGCAAATACTTAACAAATCCTTTACCTATCCAGCCAATCATCCACGTATCCATCAATCTATCTATTCACCTGTACATCTATCTATCCATATATCTATCTATCCCTTGTCCATCTATTTATCTATCTCTCCATTTATCAATCTACCTACCCATCTATCAATCTATGCACCCACCTATCCATATTAATCTATCCATCTATCTGTCTATTCATCTATCACCTCATCTCTCTGTCTATCTATCCATTTATCCACCTGTCTACTCACCCTTCCATTTTTGAATCTATCTATTCGTTGTCCATCTATATATCCATCTATCAGGCTATCTATGCAACCCATTTATCTATTCATCCATCACTTAATCGCACCTCTCTGTGAACAACCAGTAAAAAGTGCAAAAATATATACACTCAACTGAAATTGTCTTAATTCTTTGATATTCATAGGATCATAGCTTCAGAGCTGGAAGGGATTTAGAAATCACTGAGTTCAAGCCCCTTGTTTTATAGATGAGAAAATTACTGTCCAAAGAGATTAATTGACTTTCCCAAGATATTTCAGATAATTAGGATCAGGAGTAAGACATGATGCAGGCCCTCTCACCTAGAGCCCAGTGCTCTTTCTCTCCACCATATTGTGGGAGAGTGAGTTTTTCAGTGGGTACAGATCCAGCCTTGGCATCTGATTTCAAGTCTCACCACTGATCCATAGGAACCAAATGGCTGCTGGGGAAGTATTAGCCTCTAAGTGCCCCCAGGCAAGTCTATGACTAGAAGGTACAGAGAAGTTTCTGATGTGCATCAGTGGGGGGGGGGGCAAGGATGGAGTGAGGGGGGTGGTTTCTGCACTGGGAGTTTCCCACATTGATGAAAGCACAAGTTCAGATGTTTAGAAATTGTTTCCACATCATAAATTGTGAAGTCATTTTGAGGGCATTCTCCCCGCTGCTCCATCCAGATGGCCTTCATGCCCCAGGTGTCAAAACAGCAAGTTCAGACTCTGATCAGAATTTGGAGACGTATTGGGGAAGATGTGGAGAAAAGAGCAACTAAACAGAGGCATGGAAAAATGGGAGAAGAGCAATGTGTGGGGGCAAGAGGAGTCACCTACAAAGAGCCAAGGGCTCAGACTGGCGAGACAAGGTAGGACCGCATCAAGCAAAGCCTTGATTGCTGGGCTGAATCCTAAGGACTTATTCTTTTGGGCAATAGGGAGTCACAGTGTGTTCTTAAGCAGAGAAACAATTCAATACAAGTGGTGATTTAAGTATGGTACACAAGTGTAATCTCTCTTAGCCCTCTGGAGCTTTGAGATTTATGATGCACTTTCCCTGTGAGGTAGGTAGCACAGGGATCATTGCCACTACTGACAGATGAGAAAATTGAGGGCTGGAGAAATTAAGTGACCTGCCCATGGTCACACAGCTATTAAGTTTCAGAGTCAGGCAGGAAGATCATTCTGGTAGCTTTCAAGTCATCTAGGTGGTTCAATGTTTAGAGAGCTAAATCAAACATCAGGAAAGCCTGAGTTTAAGCCTTGCCTTAGACCCTTGCTGCATGGCTGTAGAGAAGTCACCCAACACCTCCCTCAGCCTTGATTATTATATATGATATGATATGATATGATATGATATGATATGATATGATATGATATAATGTTACATGATAATGTAATATAACATAACATACTATTACATAATATAATATAATAGTTCCTACCTCCCAGGGTTGTTGTGAGGACCAAACAAGATATGTGTGTTAGGGGTTGTGCTGTTGCTGTTTGGGAGGAAGAAAGGGTTGTTGAGAGGCATGAGTTAGTGCCTAGAGGCAAGCAGACAGGCTAGGAAATGATTGCAGTAACCCAGTCAACCTCCAGCACCCTATGGAAGGTCTCACTGTACGGAACCACTGATACAGATCATGCTGGTCAAAAGATGGACATTTAATTGGGTGTTTAATGCTTTGTAAATGTGCCCAGGGGCATCAACAGTAGGAAACAAAGTGCTAATTAATAGAAATAGACTCTGCCCTCCCAAATGACTAGTACTTGGAGAAGGTAGACTGTGGATGACTGAGCCAGGGGGAGGGAGGGATAGAAAATGGGAAGAGAAGCCCAAATGGTTTCGGAGGGGAGAGAGGGAGCATATTCAGCCTCATTTAGGGCACTCAAAAGCCCAAACAAACCCACACAAGCTAGGTACAAATGTCTTCTTGGCCAATGAGGCGGTACCATGAAGGGGGGAGAGGGACATAGATTTGAAGTCAGGAGATTGGATTTGAATCCCAGCTCTACCCCTATGACCTTTGGCAAGGACCTTAACTTCTCTGAGCCTCAGTTTCCCCATTTGCAAAGTGAAGACAACTAAGATTCCTTCCAAGTCTAATACTATGATCCGTCTATAGAGGAACTCTTTGTTTCCCCACCAGGATTGTTCTCCTTTCTCCATCTGCCTTGCAGCTGGGGCATCCTTCTGACTGGCATGAGCTACCCAAGCTGGAGTTGGCTGGCTGGTATACTGCCCGCTGCAGGCATGCTGGCCACACTTGGAAGACCCTTGAAGTCCTGCCAGATGGGGAAGGGAAGTAGACTGTGCTCCATCAAGCATTTCCCCATCACATTAATCATCTTCATGACCTCTGCCCACTCCATCTGGTTCCAACACTTCTCAGCCTCCCTCTCCCTCCTTTTCCCCTGGACCTCTCAAAAGGAGACTCTTATTTTCTGGTTCTTTTCTACGATGCTAGCCCTTTTCCTTTAGGCAGTGTGGTTGTGGTGTAGTGGAGCTAAGTGGCATAATGGGAAGAGTACTGGTCTTAGAGTCAGGAAGTACTGGGTTCGAATCTCACAGATGGGCACTTAATAGCCACATGACCATAGACAAGTCAACAATAAGTTCATACGTATTTATTATGCAACTACTGTGTGTCAGATCCTGTGTTAAGTGCATAGAATAGAAATATAAGCAAAAAGAATGACAGTGCCTGCCCTTAAAGATGGAATCAGGAAAACCTGAGTTCAAATCCCTCAGACAATTAACTAACTATGTGACCCTGAGCAAGTCACTTAGCTCTGTTTACCTCAGTTTCCTCATCTGTAAAATGAACTGGAGAAGGAAATGGCAAAACTATGTCAGTATCTACCAAAAAAAAAACCAAATGGGGTCACAAAGAGCTGGACATGACTAAGACAGAGTGAACAATAATACATAAAAGGAAACTGAAGGGGAGAGAGAAGGTAGGATTAGAGCTGGGAGAGTGAGCGTGGTTGATCTGGACACTTTCTTACAAGGGGGTTCCAGGAGGAACTCACCAATGACAGAAGGAGTGGAAGGTTCTTCCAGGGTGGGAAGGCTACTGGTAAATGGTGCAAGGAAAAGTTCAAAGAAACAAGA
Source organism: Petaurus breviceps papuanus (assembly GCF_028583685.1). Lineage (NCBI taxonomy): Eukaryota > Metazoa > Chordata > Mammalia > Diprotodontia > Petauridae > Petaurus > Petaurus breviceps. The sequence continues at coordinate 2,776,290 of NW_027187400.1, forward strand.
GTAGAGGTAGAAGAGACAATCCAATCCAATAGACATTTATTAAGCATCTACTGTGTGTCAGATACTATGCTAAGTACAGAGGATCCAACTGATTAAAAAAAAAAAAGAAAGACAGTCCCTGCCCTCAAGCATCTTACAGTCTCATGGGGGAAGACCACACAGGAAAGGAGGGAGGGAGGGGGTGTGGGGTGTGGAAGGACATTAGAGGGTTCTTGTCCCCTGGAGTTGAAACCAAGCAAAGCTACAGATGTAGAAGGAAGTGAACTGACAATCCAGTTTCTGCCCTCTCTAAAGGAAGGCACTGAGAGGAGTTTCCAATCTTGTTGGCTATTCCTTGAACACAATACTCCATTTCCCATCTCAGTGCTTTTGTACTGGCTGCACCCATACCTGGAACCCTCTCCTTCCTCACCTCCACTTCTTAGCTCTTTAAAGACTCAGTTCAAGTCTCACCTTTTGCCAGAGAACTCCCAGCTGCTAGCACTTTCTCCTCATATATTGCCTTCCATCTACCCTGTATATATCTTCTAGGAGTCTCTACCCTCCAGTCCTCCAATCAGAGGAATGAGGAGGGCAAGGAAGGGAGGGAGGGAAGAAATGAGGGAGGGAGAAAAGGAAGAAGGGAAGAGAGGAGGGGAGAAAAGAGAGGAAGGAAAAAGAGAAGAAAGGAAGGAGTATAGGGAAGGGAGGATAGAATACAGGAAGGGAGGAAGTAGGGAAGGGAAAGAGTGTGGAAGAGAGGAAAAGAGGGATAAGGGGAAGGAAAAAGGGTGGGAGAGAAGAAAGGAGGGAGAAGGGGAGGGAAATATGGTGGGAGAGAGGAAGGCAGGAAGGAGGGGAAGGAGGGAAGAGAAAAAGGGAGGAGAACAGGGAGATAGAGAGGGAGAGAGGTGGTGTCAATCAAGGCTTGACATTAGAAATGAATGATGGGCTTAACCCGGGAGAGGCATCTTGTTTCCTGGAGTTGAAACCAGGCAGAACAGCAGTTACAAAGTAGTCAAAGAAGAGGTGAGGGATGAGCTAATCACTTGGCTTTTCTGGGCCTCAGTTTCCTCATCAGTAAAACGATGGAGTCAATATTAGTAACCTCTGAACTCTTCAAGCCCTAAATCTATGATTCTATTATCCTTACAGATAATATTTTCTCCATTTTCCATATCCTGTCCTGACCCCACTGTACGCCATGCCCCCGGTCCCTACCAAGTCCACCAAACCTTCTATAATCTCCTTTAGTGAAAAGAGCATAGGACTAAGAGTCAAGACATCTGTACTCAGATCCTGGCTCTGGCATTTATTAGCTGTTTGACCTAAAATAAGTCATTTCCTTTCTGTGGGGATCACTTTACTCATTTGTAAAATGAGGTGCTTGGGCAGCTAAGCAGCAAAGTGAATAAAGTACTGTACTGGGTTTGGAATCAGGAAGACTCATCTTCCTGAGTTCAAATCTGGCTTCAGACACTCAGGTACACTCAGTACCCTGGGCAAGTCACTTAAGCCTCTTTGCATCAGTTTCTTCATCTATAAAATGAGCTGTAAAAGGAAATGGCAAACTACTCCAGTATCTCTGTCAAGAAAACCCCAAATGGGGGCACAAAGAGTCAGATGCTGAACACAATTAACTCTATGATTCTACAAGGTTAAGGCTTCATGAAATAGGTAGGACTTGTGTTGTACCTTAAAGGATTCAAATTTGGATAAACAAAGAGTTAATATCACTATATCAAGGCTCCTTGGTATTAAAGACTAGGCAAGCCCCTTCTTACCTTTTCAGGATATTTTACTTTCCTATTTTACTCATATTCATATTTTACTCTCTTCCACACACCCTACAATCCAACAATATTGGTTGTTCCTTGAACACAATACTCCCTCTCCCATCTCTGTGCCTTTGTACTGGCTGCCCCCTACCTGGAACCCTCTCCTTCCTCACCTCCACTCTTAACCCTTTAAAGACTCAACTCAGATCTCACCATCTGCCAGAGAACTCCCCAGCCCTCCCAGATGCTAGCACCTTCTCCTAGGAGATTGCCTTCCATCTACCCTGTATATATTCTTCTAGGTACCTAGTTATTTATATCTTGTCTTCTCCCATCAGAATAATTATAAGCACCTTAAAGGCAAGGACTTAACTATCTTTATATCCCCACGGCTTAGCATGGTACCTGGCACATAGTAGGCATTTAATTAATGCTTGTTGACTGATTGTTAGTAAGTATCCCCTTGACCACCACAGTTCAAAACCAGCCTATAATTTAGTAGAGAAGTATTAAAGCATAATCCTGTACTCAAGGAGGTAATACAGCTAGGAAGAATCCCCAGAGGCACTTCTTTACTCCAAGGGTGGCATTCCATCCATCTCACTATACTGCCATTCTTGGAGGGTTTTGCAGATGGAAGAAATGACTGAACAAAGGTGTGGAGGCAGGAATGAGCAAAGCCAGCACAGAAGACAGGAAGGACACGGGGCAAAGGATCTACAAGGGAGGTCTTGCAAACCTTATGCAACTACAAATGCTCCGTAAACATCTGGGACATTTGTGAACAAACAAAGAAATGACCGGATCCTGTCTAATGTGCAGGTTCCCCGTAACAGTTCAGTGAACCCCACTGGTGACAGCTCCCTTTGAAAAAAACAGAGGGAACACAACTTAGAGGTAACGCGGATGGCCCTGCCTGAGGAATACCATCTAGTTGGCATTGCCTTGGAAACTACTACCAGCAGGGACCTGCAGAAAAACCCAGGGAAAACCAGAACAAGAGTTCTAGGAGATGGGGAATGCCCCACTGGAGGGTCAAGCAGCTGAGGGTGGAGGCTTCACTCTGGGAATATCATCCAATTCTCCATGGAATCAGACATCCCAGCCACAACGTTCCCCTTCTTCCCAGCTTCCACTCTGCTCAATTTCATCTCCTTCCTTTGGAACTCCCTTCTACACATTGCCTTCCCCCATTAAATAGCAACCCCTTAGAGTAGAGACAATCTTGTTTTCTTGTTTCATATCCTCATTCTTTAGCACAGTGCCTGGCATTTAATAAGTATTTAATAAATGTATCTATTTATTCATCCATACAACCATCCATCTTCTATACATTTTATCTATCCATCCATACATCCAAACATTTATCTATTTATCTATTATCTATCCATTCATCCATCTAGCTATCCATTGACCTCTCTTACTTTCTATCTATCCCTCTATCTATCTGTCTCCCTCTGTCTGTCTCTCTAATATAGGATCCTATACTGCCCGATTCTTCCTTCTCAAAGACACAAAATGAGGGGCCCCTCACCAGATTCTCTCTCCCAGGTGGAATATAAGTCCCCCCTGGTATCATCAAGCTCACTACCCAGGGAGACACAGGACTGCTGCAGACCCGCTGAGCATCTTGTGTGACAATCTCCTGTGTGGCACAGGCTCTGAGAGGACGGCCAGTCTAACCCTCGCTGAAAAGGAAGCCCCACAGTCACGTATGAGACAAGTGTTTGTCCGGCCCCTGCCTGAAGACCTCCAGATACAGCCTGTTCCACTTTTGGACAGCTCTTACTGTTAGGGAGTGATTTGTTGTTGCTGTCGTCCTGATGTTAAGTTTAGTTGGCTCCTTTGCCACTTCCACCAATGGTTCCCCGTCCTGCTCTCTGGGACCAAAGGTAATAAGTCCTATTCCTCTTTCGTGTGATAATAATTCAAAATACTTGAAGACAACTACCATGTGTCCCCCACATCTTCCTTTCTCCAGGCAAAACTGCCCCAGTCCCTTCAACTGCTCCCCCTATGACATGATCTTAATCCCTCTCGCCATCTTGGCTGCTGTCCTCTGAAGGTTCTCTAGCTCCTCACAGACTTGCACCCGAAGCTGAACCCAGCTCTCCAGGTGAGGTCTGCCTAGGGCAGAGGACAGAGGGCATCCCCTCCTCATTCCACCTACTGGTGTCTCCCTAAACATGCCCCACGATCCCATTTGGTTTTTTGCTTATTTCTTTGTTTGTCAATCACATCATATTGCCGACTCCTACCAATCTTGCAGTTCATTAAAACTCCGAATTTATCTTCATTCAAGTCACTGGCTGACCAGGCCTCCCTATCCAATACCTGTTAAGATGAGATTTTGAACCCAGTAGTAAGACTTTAGATTTATCCTTACTCAATTTCATCTTAATTGACTCAGCCCAAAGCCTGAGCCTGGCAGGATCTCTTTGGACTTAGACTCCATCATTCCATATGTGATCTAGTCCTCCAGGATTTGCATCAAATGTAGATTTGATGAGCATGCCCTCTATGATTGAGAACCTACTCCCCTACTTCACCTGTCACCCTGATCTATATCTGGCCACTGGACCCAGATGGCTCCGGAGTAGAAAGTGAGACCGGTGACCTTGTACAGCCCTGCCTCACTTAAATGCAATTCACTTGCGATTCATGGCATCATCTTCCTAATGTCATGATCCTCTTGTAGAACAAAGAACAAACAGTTCATAGTTCAGTCCATTTGGAATCCTATTTTGCTATTGAAGAAAAGGGGGAGCAAATAAGTGCTTATTCAATGCCTACTATGGTCAAGTTTACAAGTATTAACTCATTTGATCCTCACAACCTCTCTGGGAGGCAGATGCTATTATTGTCCTCATTTTACAGTTGGGGAAACTGAGGCAGACAAGCGTTAAGTGACGTGACCAAAGTCACAGAGCTAATAAGTATCTAAGGCCAGATTGAAACTTAGGCCTTCCTAAAGCCAGGACCATTGCTCTAGCCACTGTGCCACCTAACTGTCTCCAATGACATGAGAACTAATCTGCAGTGACCAGCAGTCTTCCCACTGATGTAGGTCTGTTAAATTAGGCCCCATCACAAATAGACAGCCAAAGCGACTGATAAGCCTTTAAGAGTAAAGCATCTCGCTTCAAAAGAAGTCTACCAGTTCCCAAAGCTTAGCTTTTTCTGACCAACTCATGGCTGCCACAAGCAAAAATGATCAGGTTTTGCTTATCCTAGATTGCGGCATCTGGCTCCCTTTGTCTCCCTCAGTGTAAAACCACACTAACCCTTGTGGGCCACTCAGAACAAGCCAGCAGCCTGGGCCAAGCTGACTGGGGAAATGAAACTGAATATAGTTAGATATCAGGATAGAGACCTGCAATGGCAGGGAAGCTGGCACCCTTCTCATATGAATGTGCATGCCCATAAAATCAGGTTGTGTTCCTTCCTTAAACTGTGTACTTCGCCTAAGGTAAGTGTGTGTTTGTCTCTGTTCCTTGAGATCTCAAACCCAGCAGTATTTTCTTATGTGGGTCTAGAGGACCTCCCCATTCCCTTCTTACTCCAAATGTTGTGATTCTATGAAATACTCTGTGTATAGCTTCTCCCTCCCCTCTTCCATAGTGCGGAATTGCTGGCCAGTCTGTCTTCTGGTTAGGCCAACTATGTGGCACCATAGTGCATAGTGTTGGGCCTGGCATTAGGCCGACTCAACTTCCTGAGCTCAAATCTAGACTCAGATTCAATACAAGGCAAAGTTTCCTTCTCAAGGTCACATACTGAGTTAAATGACATAGATGGGGCCCAAACTACATTCCAGGTCCCCTGAATCCTAATCTGAGCATTCTTTCCCACTTATCTCCTTTTCCTAAATAAATAGATAAATGAATGAATAAAATGAAATTAAATAAATTGATAATTAAATGAATGAATAAATATATTTTTAAAAAACAACAGAAAATGGCGTTAGAACAAAGAGAGTCTCTGGTGAATTGGAAGGAGTACTGGACCTGGGTTCTAACCCAGGCTTTACCACTGACCATCAGCCAGTTATCTAATGTCTCTGGGCCTCAGTCTTCTCCCCTATAAAGTGCAGATAATCATGCTTCCATTATCTACCTTGCAGCTGTGATCAGGAGCAAAGTGTTTCATAAACCTTCAAGTGAGCAATTATGAAAGATGTTTATTGGGTCATTAGAAATAATAATGTTTATTGGATCATTAGAAATAATGTTTATTGGATCAGTAGAAATAATAATAGCTAGCATTTATATAGCACTTTAAGGTTTGCAAAGTTAGGAAAATGTCTAAGGTTGAATTAGAACTGCCTTCTTGTCCTCTGGGCCAACCAGCTGGAAGAAAGTCTTGATTAGTCCAACTGCCCATTTCACAGGTGAGGAAACTAAGTTACAAATCAAAGCGCTGAAGATTCAAATCCAGATCTTCTTATTCTCAGGCCAGGGTTTGCTCCGCCAACCCATGAGACTTCATTGGTTCTTATTAGCCATAAATGTATTTAATACAAGCTGTGCCAACCCACCCCCTCTCTTATAATTGTTCTCATTACTCTGTCAATCTCCAGGGCCAGGAGGCTTCCCCAGGGCCCGGTAATTTCCTTTCCTTTCCCCAGTGGAAGGTGTCCAGAGCTTGATCACTATTTGGCAAAAGGTTCCCTTCTCTATTTATCTCCTAATAAAAAGAATGATCCCTGGTGGGCCATAGGGAGATTAAAAACAAGATTTACTGCAAAATGATTAACCATAAAGCCATAAGCTAAATCAACATTACAAGGAGGAGAGAAAAAAGGATAAATTGTAGGAACAGGCTAAATCGTTACTGAAGTGCATCTGCGCAGGTGACCCGAGGAAGGTTTCTCATTAATATCTTTCCCCTTCCACCACTGCTGCAGCCGGCCTCCATGCAGGGTCTCTGGTATCACAGGGAAAGGAGACGGGGAGACGTCCCAGGCTGTTTTATGGGCACGGGGGTTCAGATGACTGGGGCAACGACAAGCCTGATGGATTCGGCATCAGAGAATCTGGGTCCGAATTTCAGCTCTGCTGTGTGACCCAAGGCAAGACACTTAACCTCTCTGGGCCTCAGTTTCCTGATCTATAAAATGAGTGGGTTGGTAGATGACCTCTGACCTCCCCACCAGCTCTGAAGTCACGATCTTGTCATCTTAATAGCCTGGGAGCTTCTTGTATTTTATGTTCAGAAGAGCCCTGGCCTAGGAGTTGAGTTCTAGGCCTGACCCTGCGGTTGTCGTTCAGTCTTTTCAACCACGTCTGACTCTTTGTGACCCCATTTGGGATTTTCGTGGAGAGGTTTGCCATTTTGTTCTCCAGCTCTTTTTACAGATGAGGAAACTGAGGAAAACAAGGTTAAGTGACTTGCTCAGGGTCACACAGCTACTAAGTATCTGAGGTCAAATTTGAACTCAGGAAGATAAGTCTTCCGGATTCTAGGCCCAGTGCTCTGTGCACTATGGCGCCCCCTAGCGGTCCTTCTGGCCCTGCTACTGACTTTACCAAGTGACTTGGGTAGAGCGCCTTCCCTTCTATGTAATGCAGGGGTCCAAAGGAGAGCTCTCTAAAATGCCTCCAGCTCTCAGCACTGATTAAATTTCACCAACTTTATTTGTTGATACTGATGGTGATAGTGAAAAAGCATTTATATAGCGCTTTAAAGTTTGCAGAACACTTTACAAATATCTCATTTCATGCCCCCCAACAGTCCTGGAAGATAGGTGCTATTATTATCCCCATTTTATAGATGAGAAAGCAGGCAGGAAAAGGTTAAATGACTTGCCCAAGGTCATACAGCTAAGTAAACTCTGAGACTAGAGTTTAACTCAGATCTTCCCAACTCCAGGCCCATCATTTCATCCCTGTACCACCTACTGCTGCCTGTAAAGTCATAGGACTTTGCTTCAAATCCCCACTCTGCTATGTACTACCTTGTAGCCTTAGGTAAACACAGCAGCATAGATTTTGAGCTGGAAGACACCTTAGAGGTCAGATAGTCTAACCGCCTCAGCATTTACACATAAGGAAACTGAGGTCCAAGGCAGTTAAAACTTACCCAAAGTGAGACAAATAGAAAATGACAGGCAGGATTTGAACTCAGGTCCCATAACTACATGTTCAGGATTTTTTTTACTTGCACACACTCTCTCCAAAATTACTTAGATTTTTTCAGCCTCAGTTTCCCCATCTGTCAAATGAAAGACTTGAACTTGCTGTTCCCTAGGGTCAAGGTCTCCTCCAGTTCTGAATTCTATTATTGTTGCTGATCAAGGCTTTGGAAAAAGAATAAGAAAGGAGAAATTCAAAGAGACCTGAGTCATAGAGTGTCAGAGGGAGAAGAGTCTTCAGATGTCATCTGCTCCAACTCCTTCATTTTGTAGATGAGAAAACCTAAGCTCCAAGAATGGTCCTAACCAAGGTCATGTAATGGGATGTTAGTGGCACAGCCTGAGACTAGACTTGGGGCAGTCTGGTGTTACTGCCCCCTTTCCTCTACTCTCAGTGCTGGGAAAGTGGGATGGACAGCCTACGTCTCCTGCTCTCTTCTTCTGAGTCTTCTTCTTAAAGGACATCTGATTAATTTCTCCTCCTCATTGCAGCATTGTCAGCGGGCATCGTGCCATCCTGACAGGTGCACATACTCCGAGCCTCGGCAGAGAGCTGGGCTGAGGGATAGGACCCTAGTGCAGGGACTGGAGCTGGGGCTCATCCAAGGACATGAGGCTGAGATCTGGCCTTGGCACATGCCCTGATCCCTTTCCTTGGAGCCTCCACAAAGTTTCCACACTGGGCAGTATTTCAGTAACTGCTAAATACGACATTCATTGCCTGGGCAGGGAGAAGAGAAAGAATGCAGATTGAAATGACCCCTCCCTCTACTATCTCAGACCACTCACCTGAGTCTCACTTTGCCGGAGTCTCATAAGTCCAGTTGCCATCTCTAATTATTTTCTGATCTTTAGAATTATTAATATTTATGACTGAGTTAATTAATAAAAATCCATAATTTTTTCTCCTTTAGTGGATGTGTGATCTCATCAATGTGGACATCCCCTCCAACAAGGAAGGTTATGAGTGGGCACTTACTATGTGCCAAGCACTACATTGACCATGAAAAATGCAAGTATAAATGCCCAACAGGCCCTACTCTCAAGAGCGTAGAGGGTAGAGAGTAGAGGGTAGAGGGTAGCAATATCCAGGGAAGAGAGTTTTGTTTCAGTCATAGGGAGAATGAGTAGCACAGAAGGATGAATTGGCATATCCTTTCCAGGAACGGTAGCACTGATTTGGTTTTTATTTCCAGAATTAGAAATAGAATGAAGGAGGGAAGAGAGGTTATGGTGAGCTTCACTCATCAGAAGACCAGGATCCCAAGATGGGAGCTGGAGTGCCAAGTCCAAGGCAGATGGCGGCATTCAGAAGGATGGCCAAGGAATAGAGCGGTGGGTTTGTGGCAGGCTACGTAAGACTCGGCCACAGCCTCCAATGCCTCCTTTCACCAAATCTCACACAGAACCTCAGAGCTGTTGGAAAATTCAGAGGCCGGCTAGTCTGACCGGTATTGAACAGAAATGCCCTCTGTAATGTCCCCAGCAAGCAGTCATCTGGCCTTCCCAAAGATGAGTAACTCGCTCCCTCCCGCTTGCCTGGGCAACCCATTCCACTTCGGGGTCACTTGACACGGTAGAAAGGTTTTCTTTATATCAAGCTGAAATCTGCCTCTTTGGACTTCCACACATTGTTTCCAGTTCTTCCCTGTGGAGCCAACAAAAATAAATCTAACTCCTTTTCTACCTGACAACCCTCCAAATGTAGAAAAATAGTAGGGAATAAGCATTTCTGTAACACCTACTGTGTGTGAGGCACTGTGCTAAATGCTTTTTACAAATATCTCATTTGAACCTCACAATACCCTTCGAGGTAAGTGCTGTTATTATCCCCATCTTACAGATGAGGAAACTGAGGCAAGAAGAGGTTAAGTGACTTGCCCAGGGTCAGAGAACTAGTGTCCGAGGTCATTTTTGAACTCAGGTCCTCCTACTTCTAAGTCCAGAGTTCTGAACACTGCACCACCAGCTGCCACAGTGGTCAGTACTCATGTGACCCCCTAAATCTTCTCTTCTTCAGACTAGACATTCCCAGGCCCCTCAGGAAAGTCTCATGTTGAAAAGTCTCATGACCCTGAAACCTGTCAGCATGGGCTTTGGGGTTTTGGTTTGGGGGGGGTTTATTTTGGGTCTTTTTTCTGATATCAAGCCTGATTTGCTTCTTTGTACCTTCTTCCCCCTTTTCTTGGTACTGCCAGGACACAGGGTATGTCTGTTCAACATGCTGGGGGGTTCTTCACTCTCTCTTGACATCACAAGGATATTGCTGGAACACACAAGATGTCTGTTGCTTTTCCCCTGCTACATGCCTACTCTATCTACTTCAACCATGGAACACTGGACTTGGAGTAAGTGAGACCTCAGTTTAAATCCTACCTCATCACTTAATAGTTGTGTGACTTTGGCATGTCACAACATCTGTCTCAGTCTTCTTATCTGTAAAATGGGAATAAAGATAGCTCTCATTTTTTGGTCATGTCCAACTCTTCATGACATTATTTTGGGGTTTTCTTAGCAAAGATCCTGGAAGGGTTTGCCATTTCCTTCTCCAGCTCATTTTACAGATAAGGAAACTGAGGCAAACAGGGTGAAGTGACTTGCCCAGGGTCACACAACTAATGTCTGGGGCCAGATTTGAACTCCAGAAGTTTAGTCTACAGACTGGGAACTCTATACACTGAACCAACAGCTGCCTCCATAATCATAGCACTTATCTCATAGTTTTGATGTGAGGATCAAGTGAAATAATGTTTGTAAAGTGCTTTGCAAACTTTACGTTGCCATGTAAATGCTAGCTATCACAATTAAGACGTGTTCAAATGTTGCCTCAGACATTTACAGGGCAACTCATTTAACCTTTATCAGCCTCAGTTTCCTCAGCTGTAAAGTGGGGGAGGATAAAATCTGATGGTCTCCAAGGTTCCTTCTGTGTGCGTGTGTGTATGCACATGTGTGTGAGTGTGTGTGTGTGTGTGTAGTGATCCTTTGTTTTCTTTCTTTTTTTTTCAAGGCAGTCATGGTTAAGTGACTTGCCCAGGGTCACACAGCTAGTAAATGTCAAGTGTCTGAGGCCAGATTTGAACTCAGATCCTCCCGTCTCCAGGGCCAGTGCTCTATGCACTGTACCATTTAGCAGACCCTTATCCTTCATTTTCAAAAAGAACCAGTGACATCACAGGGGAGTCTTGACTTGCAAGTGAATTAGATTTAAGCCTCACTCTTTGTTCCAGAGTCTAGTGACAGGACAATGGCTGGCGCTGGCCGGGGATGCAGTGGGCGACCTTGGTGTCTTTGATGGTGCCTGCCCAAGCTCTAAAGGATCCCCAGCACCTGCTTCAGCCACCTTCATGACCATCTACCCATTCCACTGGGGAAGTCTTCATGTGCCTGGGGTGAACATCCCCTGACTCACAGACAGACTTGAGGCCCTTCAGTTACCTTCCACCTGTGTTAGCCAGTTTGCTGAGATGGTTTTCCTAGGGTGTAACCACATGCTAAAAGATAATTTCTTAGAACCAAAGGTGAGAGTTTGGTGAATCAGGTGGGCATAAACAGCCCTAAGAAGGACTCAGCAGCCCTCACACTGGAGGGATTAGTCCTCCTGAATACCCCATATGCCTCAAAGAGAAGGCAGCCAAATGGCTCAGCAGATAAAGTGCCAGGCCTGGAATCAGGAAGACCTGAGTTCAAATCCAACCCCAATCACTTACTATCTGTGTGACCCTGGGCAAGTCACTTAACCTCTGTTTGCCTTAATCCACTGGAGAAAGACATGGTAAACCACTCCAGTACTTTTGCCAAGAAAATCCCATGGACAGTATGGTCCATGGGGTCAGGAAAAATTGGACACAACTGCATTTACTGAACAACAGCAACATCAATATATTATTTCACTTGATCCTCTCCACCATTCTGTCAGCTAAGCAAGTATTAAAATGTCCTCAGTCAGACAGACTTTCAAAACCCTTCATCTGGCCCCCACCCTGCTTCTGTGATCTTATTTCCCACTACTCAAATACACACCCTTTGTTTCTGAGAGACCTAATTCTCTCCAGCTGCTTCTTGTTCACTGGCCCATAGTCCAAAGCCTCCATTCTCTAAATATTTAGATACATATGGTGTGTGTGTGTGTGTGTGTGTGTGTGTGTGTATACCGATGGGTGAACTCCATAGGCAATCCTTTCCCCTGCATATCACAGTCTGTACAAAGAAGAGTTCTTCACTCAATATAAGTAATATTTCAGTAATTATATTAATAATTAATCACCATCATAATAAAGAGCTTCTGAAAACAAAGATCTTCATGCATCCCATTCCCTGGAAGAGGTGTTGCATTTGCAAGTTCAATACATGATCAAGAATCATTTTCCTTGATCAATCCTTTCTCAAGGAGCAGAAAGGAGGGTAATGAAGGGATGGGATAGAGGATGAAATGGTTCTGATGGGGAAAATGGAGAATGAATGTGTTCAGAGCACAGGATGCCTTTGGAGGCGTATCAGGATTGCATGAAAGCATTGGGGTGCTTACCCTGGAGGAGAAAATGTTATGTGGAAGGGGGCTCTGATGACTGATTTCAAGTACTGAAAGGTCTGTAAAGTGGGAGGAAAATTAGGCTTGCTCTGTTTGTCCCCAGAGAGCAGAACTAGCTATGGGTAAAAGTTACAGGGAGGTGGACTGGGGATCAATAAAATGAAAAGGGAGAAACAGCAGAGGGGAGGAAGAGCTGGCTCAGAGTCAGGAAGACCTGGGTTCAGGTCCTGCCTCTGGCATCATGGCTCTGCGCAAGGCGCTCTAACTCTCAGTTCTCTAGAGAATTCGCTGAAAAGGTAAAGATTTAAGGGAAGGAGACCAATTGGGACCGGTCCATTGCCTGCCCACTATTCTCTGTCTTTCCACCTCCTTTCCCCAGGCTCTGCCTTTGAGGAGGGGTGTATGGGATGTTCAGGAAGGACGAGCCCCTCTAGTGCTGAGTCCTTTTCAGGGCTGCTCATCCACCTGTCACCCAATATGTAGAAGCTATGGCACCCTGGTAAAACCTTCTCAGCAGATGGGCTAAACCAGGTTGAGAGTAACTGAGGGGTCTCTAACTTATTGGTGAGTTAGGGGGATGTCCACCCCAAGCATGCCAAGACTTCCCCCGGTGCATTGGATGGATGAGAGCAATTTGTTCCAAAAGCTATGAAGGCAGCTGGAGCAGGGGCTGTGGAGTGCTTGGAGTTTGGTCTAAGCTGGACACCAGGAATATCCATTGCATCCCAGGCCATCTCCAGCCGTTCTGGCTTTGGTTCTGCCTCTGGACTTTGTTGACTCTGGAAGAAAGAGTGATGTGGATGACTTTGTGCAACTCTGCCTCACTTAAATCTGAGCCACATGCAAGTCAAGACATCATCCTGTGATGTCATTGGTTCTCTTCAAAAACTAAGGGCAAACAACACCTTTGAGGAGTAATGTGGGATTACAGGAACTAGGGAATTGTGGATAGGGTAAACAGGGAAGGCAGACACACTCACTCACAAATTCATTTGCATCTAACCAGTCCTCCCTCTGTCTGAGAATCACACACTTCCAAAAGATTTGGAGTAGGGCTGGGTAGTCACTCAAAGTATATAAAAACAGCCCTATAAGCAGGAAAACAGGAGAAGCATTCAGGTATAACTTTCCTAAGATTCTACTGCTCTCTTCAAACAGTCAAATTCAAAGTATTTCTTGAACAGCTAGAAACCAAAACGTGCCTAGCCCTGCTCTGGGCACTGTGAGGGAGATGGAAGGAGAGGCTCTAAGTAGCAAAATGCATTAGAAATGGCCCGGAGCTTAACTGAATCCAGAGGTTCCCTCTACCATGGCACTGCTGTTTGACACAGAGCAGGTCACCTCCCTTCTCTGGGCCCCCTGCCCCATTTCCTCCTCCCTAAATAAGGGAGTTGGACTACATGACCCCTAAGGTCCCTTTGAATTATGACATTCCAAGATAGAATAACACAGGAGCCAAATAACAATCCCAATGTCACAAGGCAGGATGTAGTAAGTGACAAATGAGTGGCATGGGAAATTAAATGCAAGGCATTTTAGAGGAAGGAACCTTTCTGATCCAGTCAGAGTCTCCATGGCTCAGACCTCAAATACAATGGGATAACAGAAGAGATCAGTGCAGACCTGTATTGTACGAAGATGACTATGTTTCTTGGGAAATGGTCTCCCACAATTCAGGTCAAGTTATTAAGCATTTACCACATACAAGGCACCACTGACTCACACGCAGCTAGCCATATCTAAATCTCAACATCTTTTTCAGATCAACTGCTATCTAGCCATGCCCCACCCCCATCTTGTCCTTGTGACATTGTCGTTGTTGAGTGGGGTTGGGTTTTTTGGCTGTTTGGAGGATTTTAGGTTGTTTGTATTATTGTCCAGACATGTAATTTCATTGGTGTAGGGAACTCCCAGTGAGGAAATTTCCTCTACCAATGTAGATCATCACCAGTGCTTTCTGCTCCCTAATTTATCATCTTAGAAAGCTGAGTTGGGGCACTGAGAAGCTAACTTGCCCAGTGTCTTAACAGCCTGTTTGTGTCAGAGATGGGACTTGAACACAGGTTTTCCTGACTCCTAAGCCAGTTCTCTATCCATTATGCCCACAAAACACACACACACACACACACACGCGCGCGCACACACACACACATACACACACACACACACACACACCTCTGAGGAACAAGTTTGTTGTGGTGGTGGTGGTGGTTTTTAAGTAGGGAATAAACAATCCCTTCCCTCAGGGAGCTTATATTCTATAGGGAGATACATCAAAGGTAGATAAGTACAGACAAGTAATCTTAACATGTAGAAAGTACTCCCAATAGTTCTACAGATTTCAAGATATAGAAAGAACAGTCAGTAAAGGGCACTGACTGGTGGCAAGACTATCTCACCCAAGAGATTCCAACAGCTCACAGCACTTGCTTCTTCCCTAAGAGCAAAGCTCTGATGTGTGCAAGCCTCCTGTCCCAGCAAACTCATAGAAAGCTGTCCTCCTTTTTCCGAAAGACCAAGTCCACAGTCCTCATCCCTCCCATCCTTCCTGGCCCTCCTTCCCTCCTTTGTTCCATCCCAGGAACTCAATTTGAGTCAATTTAACAAGGACTTTTTAAGTGTCAGCTAGTCAGACATTGGACCAAGTTTAGAGATGCAAAAACAGAAAATGAAACCATCCCTGCCTTCCCATAGCTTATGTTATGCTGGGGGTTGAGGGGAGGGGAGGTGGGAGGGGAATATAACAAGTAAACAGACAAGTAAATGTAATTTCAAAAGGGAGAAAGAACTAACAACTGGGGGTGTGGGGCAGCAACTAAGCTGAACCTTGAAGGAAATCAAAGAGTCAGAGATGGAGGTGAAGTGGAAGAGCATTCCAGGCATGGGAAACAGCCTGTGGAAAATCCCCATTGTGGAGGCACCATGAAGAAGTCTAGAGTTTTTCAAAGCAATGGTCTCAGACCTGGAGCAGAGGCTAGGTCAGGAGGTTTGAATCAAGTCAGGCTCTTTCTCTTAACCCTTGCTATATTATCCCAGTGTTTAGCTCTCACCTCTTCCCTGGTTGCTGTACAGGATGAAATGTTACCAAGCCTTAATCACTGAATGGGCGTTGCCTCAGTTAAACTGAAACATGTTAAAGACCTTAGCTTAGAAAGGCCAAGGTCTCCTACTGAATCCTAGGCCATCTCCAGTTTTCCTGATCTATATCTGGCCCAGGGACCCAGATGGCTCCAGAGGAGAAAGTGAGGATGGTGACTTTGCACAGCCCTCCCCCCACTTTAATCCAATTCACTTGCAAGTCATGGCATCACCTCCCTGACGTCATGGTCCTCCTTGAGAACAAAAGACAAACAACAACAATATCACCAGAATGAAATAGAGGTAGAGTGTACCCCAGAGCTTTACTGTTGAACAAGAGCTTAAATAATAGTTACCCTACCAATGTCCCTACCAGTTTCTGCTCCTTGGATCCCTCTCAGTTCTGCCACCCATAGAGAGAAGTAGATAAACAAGGTCCTAACCCAAAATCCATGGAACTCAATTCCTCCATTTCATTTTCATTCCTTCCTTTCTCTTTCTTCCCTTCAGTCACAGAGGAAGAG
This sequence comes from Petaurus breviceps papuanus, assembly GCF_028583685.1. NCBI lineage: Eukaryota > Metazoa > Chordata > Mammalia > Diprotodontia > Petauridae > Petaurus > Petaurus breviceps. The sequence goes on from NW_027187400.1 coordinate 2,792,313, forward strand.
GCATTCATTCATACTTTACCTCCACCTTTGAGCTCATTCTCTCCAACCTCCCCAAGGATCTCACCTCAACAGAAATCCCTTCTCTCTAGCATCTTCAATCATTTCCTCTCCATGCATTCCCTCCCACATGCCTACCAGCATGGTGGATAGTGTTCTTGACTTAGAGTGGGGAAAACCTGGGTTCAAACCCCAAAGGTCATGGTTACTGGCTGTGTGACCCAAGGAAGTCATCTAACTTCTCTGGACCTTAGTTTCCTCATCTGTAAAATGAGGGGATTGGATTTGATAACCTCTAAAGCTTTTTCCAAGCTCTAAATCTACAATCCTATTATCTATGCCCAGGTTTCTTGCCTTGATTCTCCTAGCTCACCCTAATATTGTTCCTTTTGTCTTCTTTTACTTTCTTTTTTTGGAGGTAATGCAGGTTAAGTGACTTACCCAGAGTCACAGAGCTAGTAAGTGTCTGAGGCTGGATTTGAACTCAGGTCCTCCTGACTCTAGAAATAGTGTTCTAGTCACTGTGCCACCTTGCTGCCCTTGCCTTTTCTTTTAAATATTAACTACACCCCATGCCTCCACTACTTTATTACTTCAATTCTTTGTAAGTTTTTCTACCACTACCAGCCTACTGAGAGTGCTTCATCAGTGACCATCAATGAAAGCATCTGGAGATGAAGGTCTGAAGCTCAGAAGAGAGGTCAGGACTTGGAGAAGTCTTCAGGGAAGCAATAGGATTGAATGAGATTGCCAAGGGAGAGAAAGGAGCCAGTTAAGGACAAATCCAAATTGAAAGCAAAATTACTGAGAAACATTTCTCCAGACTGTGTAGATACAATGTCAAACATCTGGGAGAAAATTGGAAAATTTAGTCAAAAACAAATCCTTATGATTTGCCTGCCCAACATCTGAGTATTTGGAAACATCCAGAAAAATCAAATGTATTTTTCCATTCATATCCAGATGTTTGGATTGCATTGGCCCAGCCACAGGGTAGGATGCAAACAAGTATGAATCAGCCTAATCCAAACTGAGTCCATAAATATGGAGGGGATGTAGGCTAAGGAAATGATTGGATTTTGGTGAAGAAATCTTCAAGGGATGACTTCAGGGGAAGGAGGGAGGTAAGTTTTAAACAGAGTGGAAATAAGCTAAGAGTCAAGTCACCCAGCATTTATTATTATTATTATACATTTATTATTTTTATTTTTATTATTATTATTCCTTTGTGCTAAGCAAGGATAGTACAAATATAAGCAAAATTAAAGTTACATTCTGATGAGGGAAAACATAAAAGGAAACTGAAAAAGGAGGGAGTTAGGTGCTAGGGGCAAAGTGATCCATGAGGGCATGTGATGGTGAAGTCCAGAAAATGAAGGACAGTTGCTCTGGGAATTTCCTCAAAATGGAGATTCTGAAAGGAACTAATCAGTGAGAGAAAGGGAAAGAAAGAATGGAGAAAGAAGGAAGCTGAGGTGTAGTGGAAAGGTCCAAAAAAAATACAGAGCAAGAAATGAGGCAAATGAAAAAAGATAGGGACAAGTCCGGGAAAGATGAGAGAACCGAACTCTCCCTCTCTTGAATGTCTCAGTGCCCTGGGAAGGAAAGCTCTAAAGACAATGAGGATATTCAACATAGGCAGTACAAGTTGAGGGGATGAGGAAGGCCTAAAGTAGAAGAAGAAGAGGGTTGGAGCCTAAGTATGCCTGTCTTCATGGAAGTCTGAACTCTCCAATTTTCTTTGGCTCTCACTGGATGATCACTAAGAAGTTAGGTGAATTACCAAGGATTACTCAGTATGAAGGGAAATGGAATGGACTACTTTGAGGAGAAGTGGGTTACCCTTCACTGGAGGGGTGGCAAAGTGACCATTGACTGGGGATGCTGCAGAGGACATTGCTGTTTCCATACAGGTTGGAGCCTTCAGCTCTGAGATGCTATGAAAGGCTCCTTGAAAATGAAATGTAGTCTACCTGTATTTTTTAACAACTGACATGATTCTGAACTTTGCCAACAAACCTTGCCTTACTACCTAAAATCTGGCCCCAGAATTCTCAGCTTGTTGACCTAGAGACCTGACAATTGCCTTATTTTCCTTACCCCAGCATCAACACTAGGTAGGTCACTGGCCATCAAACTGAAACAGCCAGACCTCGGGACTCACCTCTGGCCAAGGTGCTGACTCTTTAGAGGGCCCAGGTGTTACAAATCACCCCCTTGCAGCTGACATTGCTACTTGGAGCAGGCTTGGAGAGGAGGAAACCCTCCACCCTTCCTGACAACAACACAGGTCCTAGAAGGTTACCTTTGTTGTAGCTAATGCCTCTTTCCACACAAGGTTTAACTCCCAGGTGGTTAATGAATTCTTTCTTTGATTCTGTACTTAGCTTCACCCTAAAGCTGCTTCAGAAGCAGCTGTAGAATCAGGCCTATTAACATGACCTGCTGATACCTACTCAGCAAGGCAGTCACCAGGCTCAGAACTCAGCCTGTCCCTGGGTCACTGGCAAGGGAGTGAAAGGGGACTGGAGGCTCTGTTGCTATATCTCCTTGCCTTGAGAATGTAACCTCAGGAATCAATTTAGCAAAGATTCCAGAATTCCAGGGAGGAGAGGACTATTGCCTAGCCTCCAGCTCATCTGTGCTTTGTCTCTAATCAGTCATACCCCAAGCCATCCTTAACCCCAAATCACAGAAAAACTACCCTGATGGAAACCAAGCAGGGTCCTGCTTACCACTACCCATGTCTCCCTCACCTCATGGAAAAGGATTAATATTAAGCCTTCCATAACAATCAGCAACACTGTCCCTGTCAATGAACTATAGCATAATCCTGCCCTGTTCTTCCTTCCTTCTCCTAACTGGATTCCTTCTTCAGACTTCTTTTCCACCTCCTTATTAGTAGCCCCTCCATCCTGGAGATGACTCCATCCTGAGGCCCACTCACCCTCCTGTTTGGAGAGCTTCCAGTCCAGTCTGCCATTTTACAAGCAACCCCAGCCTGGGACTCACTCCCAAGTCAACTTCCTCTTCAGTCTGCCCCTCCACTTCCTCACCAACAGCCTTCCTCCACTAACTCCCTCCTTACCAGCTCTCCTTTATATGTTGTCTTCCTCCTGCTAGAATGTAAACTCCTTGATGGTAGGGAGTATCCTGCTTGTTTATATTTGTGTCCCCAGTGCTTAGCACAGTGCCTGGAACTAATAAGTGCTCAACTGATTTATCTATCTATCTATCCATCTATCTATCTATCTTATGGATAATAGGCTCTTGAACATTAAGTCCTCCCAAAGTCTCCCCTCCCCTCAATCATCTTTCACAAGTACCACTCCCATCATTTTGTTCCCATGTTCTAAGTTTCTTATCGGTCCTGGGAACCCATCAGAAAAAGCTTTAGACAGTAAGGATCCTAAATATGCAAATGGTGTCACAATGTGGGAGGGCCACAAGAGCTCCCATTTTCCCCAAAGACATCCCCCTCCCTCCCAACCCAGAATAATCTTGGACAACATGGGCTAGTAACAACATTCTTATAGAGTCCCTTCAACACCAGGGCAATTCACCCATGACAATATTTTCTGGCCCCTTGCCTTACCCTCCATTAAATTCTCATACTGCCCAGAAATAAATCAATCTCAACTTCAAAACAACTTGACCATTTGCAGAGCACCAGCATTGGTCCTGACCCTGGAACAACTACAGCACTTCTTCCTGACACAACTTTGTCGATCTCCTTTATTTGTTAATTATCAATCATTCAAAAGACACTCGTGCAAGAAAAGTGAAAAAATACCCAAGTCCAGCAACTAATAAATGTTTCAATTGATCAAACTATCTGTCTATCACTAGAGTATCTTAATGATAGTAGCTCTTAGACATTAAGGCCTCCCCAAGTCTTCCCACCAGAAGATTCATCTTTCTCAAGCATCATCAAGTACTGGGTTTCTTGCACTCTCCTAGGACCCAGTGATTCCACTATTGTATATCTATGCCAAAAAGGTCAAAAACAGAACAAAGGTCCAAAATACCAGAATGGTCATGGTGCTGTTCTTTGTGGCAGAAAAAAACACTGGAAGCAAAATGATTGCCCTCCAAATGATAAATGGGAGTGGAGAGAGAAATGGTCCATGAATATAATTGAATATTATTGTTCAGAAATAAATGGCAAAGGGGCAGCTTAGGTGGCTCAGTGAATAGAGCACTAGCCCAAGAGTCAGGAAGACGTGAGTACTAATTGGCCTCGGACACTTAATAGCTGTGTGACCCTTGGCAAGAAGGAAGGAAGGAAGGAAGGAAGGAAGGAAGGAAGGAAGGAAGGAAGGAAGGAAGGAAGGAAGGAAGGAAGAAAGGAAGGAAGGAAGGAAGGAAGGAAGGAAAGTCAAGCAAATAAATTCTGTGAACCATGGGAAGATTTGCAAGAACTGATACAGAACCTATGCAATGGCTACAACAATGTGAAATAAAGAGTATGAAAAGGAAGCTAAATTCTGAGAAATTAATGAATTATCCAAGGCCCCAAAGACTAGATGACGAAACAAACCTCTTCCCCTATTTCAGAAGAGTAGGGGACTTCTAGGACAGAATACTGAACATATCGACTGACACAATTGCTAAATTTGATTTCTTTTTCTTTATTTGATTTTTTTCACAGGGCTTAAGGGTCAATATGGCAGATGTGGGACATTGAAATGACTGTGATATGTGAAAACTAATGGCATCAATAAAATCTATTTTTTCAGTTTTAATTAATGACCTAGAATATGCAAGGCCCTGAACTAAGACATGTGAGACACAAAGATGAATAAGACAACAAGTGCACAGTCTGGTAGGAAAGGCAGCACAGAAAGTCATAATGTAAGCTACTTTAGAATGGGGAAATTCATAATAAGAGTGCTAACAAAGCATTGAGTTAAATAGTACTGTGCTCTCCCATTTTTTTTTTACCCCAGATCAGCTTGAACCATGAATATTTGACTCCTTCTGGCTTTGAATCTCACTTGTACCATTCTGTGCACACCATGACTGTTTACTAAGTTAGACTGGACAAGCATAGTTGTTTTCTCAACAAGCCAAGTGGTCATCCAGACAGACAATCCCCTGTCATCCCTATCTCTCTGATCATCAAGATGCCTCCAAAGTAATGGATGGCAGGGTCCCCAGACTCTGATTGTAAGAATTCCCTAACCACTTTCTCTGATACAGGCTAAGAGAGAAGGAAGCTAATAATGTATTGCCAAGAATATAGCCTTTAGTTATTACCTTGTGACACAGATAAGTATCTTTGTTGTTTGCTTTGCCCATGATCTTGGCACCACAAGATGCCAATGTATTGTTCCCTGTTCAGAACACATCTGGAGTACATGGGCACCATGTTTTAAGGATATTGACAAACTAGAGCATGTTGTAGAAAAGAACAATCAGAGTGGTGAGAAAACTGGAAAGCATGTAACACTTCAAATCGATTAAACAAACATGAGTTTAAGAAATCCCCAGTCAGTCCAGGATTTTTAGTCTAGAAAAGAGAAGACTTCGGAGAAACATGGTAACTTTCTTCAAGCATTTGAAAAGTGATCATGTTGAAGAGAGGGTCAACTTGTTCTCTGTGGTCCCAGAAGGCAGAACATAGGGCAATGGGTGGAAGCTGCAGGAGAATGGATATCAGCTCAATATAAGCAAAAAAAAAAAAATTAACAATTAGAAGTGTGGAATGCTTTGAGAAGTGAATGCTTTGAGAAGTAGTAAGTTCCTATCACTGGGAGTCTTCAGAGGACCCTGGACAGCAATTTGTGGAGAATGTTGCAGAAGGCATTCCTGCTCTGATGTGGTTTCGATGAGATGACTGATCACTGAAGTCTTTTCCAAATATGAAGGTCTAGGAATCTGTAGTATTCTTAACAAGGGTTTGGCAACATTTAAGAAGTTGGTTTACCAAGTCTTCAAGTACTCCCTTTCCAAAGTCAGGATGTGACAACTCCTCAGGTCACTCTACCCCTTAGACTTCATTTGGGTGGGAAGAAACCCAAACTCCTGAAGAAAGCAATTGTGAAATTAACTCTTTTCATTATCCACATACAGCTTCAGGCATCTCTGAACACTTCCAGACCAAGTGCCCAGGACTGGAGTTAACAGCCTTGCCTGTCTCTCTACCATAAAGGTATCTATTTTAGAAATATAAATGATCATTGGGCAGGAAAGTGACACCTTAAGCTGTCACCTAACACATCTTCATTATCAGGTAGTTAGATGAAACACTGGTATCTGGAAGACTCAAGATTGAATCTTGCCTCAGATACTTACCAGCTGTGTGACCCTAGACAAGTCACACATCAAATCTGTTTCCTCATCTGTTAAAGGAGGATAATAATCACAACTACCTCACAGGGTTGTTATGAGACTCAAATAAAATAACATATGTAAAGTGCTTTATAAGCCTTCAATTGCTGTATAAATGCTAGTAATTATTGTGATCACCACCATCATTACTATCAACAATGCCATCATCATCACTACCACCACCATCACTATCATCACCACACTATCATGTAGCATGCTGTAGAGGCAATAATACTGGGTTTGAAGTCAGAAGACCTCACTTCAGTTCTAAGCTCTGCCACTAACTACCTTTGGGACTGTGGGTAATTTTTTTTCCTCTGCAACCCAGTTTCCTCATCTATAAAATGGGGACACTGTAGTGTTATTGGAAGGATCAGACAAGACAATGTATTGGTTTGTAACCATAAATCATTCCATTTAAATTCCCATTACCTAAAGCAATGCTTGGCACATAGAAGGCATATAATAAATGTTCATGGAATGGACATGTGTCCTTGTTCTATCCCAATTTCTATGCTAGGAAAGTTCCTCCTCCTCCTCTCTGACTACATCAATCAATGAGACAGCAAGGCGATAACTTCTAGATTCATAACATATACCCATACATGGTAATAGGTGAATGCCAAAGCTGCCTCTCCCACCCATTCCTCATTCTTTGGAAGTCATATACCCCAAGTCTCCATAACAGTTCTCTGGAATTTATTTCTGATCAAGTCCATATTCACTAAGAGCCAACGATGTCTCTGGCAATGTTTTAGGTGATGAGAATTCAGAAACAAAAATGAAAAGATCCCTGCCCTCAAAGAGCTTACAGTCTGTGGAGGAATATAACATATTAAAAAATAAGTAGAATCATGCATTTAGCTATAAGGGACCATAAATATCATGTATCCAACTGCCCCATTTTCCAGAAGAAAAATAGTCCCAGAGAGAATTGACTTGTCTAAAGTCATACAAGTAGGAAGTAGCAGAGTCAAAATTTGAATCCAAGACCTCATACCAAATCCAGGGCACTCTCTGCCAAATGTAAGGATGCTTGTAGACTGATGCAGCACTAACAACTGAGTACAAGAAAAAGAGTAGAGGTGAAGGTGGCAGAAGTGTCCAGAAGCAATCATGGTCTTTTGCCAAGAGAAGGATGCACATGACCAACTGACTTCTCACTTAAGTGGCTTTCCCCAAAGAGCACTTCCACTCCTGAAAGAGAAGGAGGAGAGGCATAAGGGGCAACTCTCAACCAAATCACTAGGTCAGCAAGATTCTGCCTCTGGGGTCCATAACCAGCTGTTTAGAAACCATTTATCCATGCCTTTGACAATAGGATGCAGTACAGTTGTGTTGTTTAGACTAGGGGGAAAGGTACCAGAATATTAGGTCACTGGCAAGGGAGAAGAAAACAGATTGAAAAGTCATCTGGGTCACATTTTCAAAGCCAGCAGAAACCACAGTGCACATTCCAAGCTGATACTGGCAAAAAGAAACCCAAAGGCCCCAGAGACTTAATCAGAGAAAAGGGGATGGCTTCTGAATCTTTCCAGCTCTTCTGCTAACTCACCATTTGAAAGAGGGCAAGTTCTAACACTCAAATACCATTGATTAAGTTCCCTTCTGGAGGCAAGAGGCCATCAGGCAGTTTACTGAGCTTGGAAAACAGACCCCAGCTGGTCCCAGATGCCTTAAAGAAGGTCATATCAGTGCAGATGGTAGAGGAAACCTCAGAAATTTATGGTCAGGAAAGGACCTCACATTATCTCATTGGATCCTCCCAACTACCCAAACCCTCTGAACAGGCATTATTATCCATTCTGCCCCGTTAGCATTCCTAACTTCCTTCAAGGCTCATTTCAGGGTCTACCTCATACACAATGCCTTTCCTAATTTTTTCAATTTTCTAACCCATCCTCAGACATTACTTTGTATTTACTTATTTGTGTACATATGGTTTCCCCCTTTAAAATTTAAGCTCCTTAGGGGTGGCTAGGTGGCACAGTGAATAGAGCACTGGCCCTGGAGTCAGGAGGACCTAAGTTCAAATCTGGGCTCAGACACTTGACACTTAACACTTACTAGCTGTGTGACTTTGGGCAAGTCACTTAACCCCAATTGCCCTGCATTCCCCCCTCCAAAAAGAAAAATGAATATAAGCTCCTTGAGGGCAGGGACTGTTTTGATATTTGTCTTTGTACAGCCATAATACTTGGCACATAGTAGGTGCTTAATAAGATCGTAGGAACTTTGAATAAGAAGGGACCTCAGAGTTCATCTAGTCCAATCTCTCTTTTACAATGAATGTTTATGGAACTGAATTAAATCTGACCATTTTCAGATGAAGAAACTCAGGGTCAATGGGATTAAATGGATTTTCCAAGGCCTCACAGTGGGCAAAAGGAAGAATTGGGATTATTAACACAGTTCTTCTGTGTTCCAAATTCACTATTCTTCCCACTACAAGAGAGATGTCATACACATAGCAGAGGGCCCACAATACTCCTGGGCCCTGTCCAAACCAGATTAAAATATAATTGGGAAATATTTTTAAAATAAATAAGAATACAATAAAATATAGACAATATTTTATTTTAAGACTAAGTCAACATACAGCCCACAGGGATCCTGATGTACAGTTTGGTTGTCCCATTTCTATTCAATTGAAACCACTTCGCTACCACACAGATTTCCACTAGCATTCTAACAGCTATTTAGGGAAGCCATGCCATGCCTGGAAGAATCCTGGAGTTATGTTCTGTTTTGTTTTCTTTTTAATCACCAATGAATCAAAAAATCTATTGAGTTTATTGGACATACCCACAGTGTATCCAACCCAGGCATCCATTGCCAGGGCTAATGGACAATAAAGGGGATATCAGGGAAGGAGAAATTATAAGATGTATAGTTATATAATGGAAAGTCCTAGGAATTTTTCCTTGACCACCTCTCTTTTCAACATTTTTTGTCAGTAACTTGTATAAAGGCATAGATGATGTGTTTGTTAAAGTTGCTGATGTCTGAGTTAGTAATAGTTCATTGTAAGGAGCAAAAAAAAATTAATTTGACCAGCTAAAATCATGGACTAAATCTAATAAGATAAAGATTAAGAGAGATAAATGTAAAGTCCTGCCAATGGTCTCCAAAAAAATTAACACCACATATGCAAGATGGAGGAAATATGACTAGAAAGCAATCTGTGCTTTAAAAAAGAAATAGTTCTTGATTTGTTGTTGTTTTGAGGCAATCAGGGTTAAGTGACTTGCCTAGGGTCACATAGTTAATAAGTATCTGAGGCCAGATTTGAACTCAGGAGTCTTCCTGACTCCAGACCTGTCACTCTATCTACTGTGCCACCTAGCTGCCCCCCTCATCTGGGTATTTTAAAGACTATGATCTCAACAAGAGTGAGCGATTGTGTGACAGATATGGTTCCTAATGTAGTCTGGGGGATCAACAGAAGTATAGTATTCAGAATGAGGCCAATGATAGTTCCATGCTAGCCTGCCATGGTCAGTCTATACCTAGAATATTGTATTGAGTCCTGAATACCACATTTTAATAATACAATAGCTAACATTTATAAAGTTCTTTAAGGTTTGCAAAGCATTTTATCTATTCTATCTCATTCAACCTTCACCACAACCTGGGAGGTAAATGCTATTATTATTTTCATTTTACAGATGAGGAAACTGAAGAAGATTAGGTGGCTTGTCGAGTATCACACAGCTAGGAAGTGTTTGAAACAGGATTCAAATGCAGGCTTTCCTGACCACTGTTCTATCCCCTGCCCCACTGAGTTACTAGTATGGAATACACCCAGCAGACAACAACTTGGATGGTGAAGGGAGTAGCAGCTATGACATGTGCAGATTATTATAAGTAGAAATGGTCATCCTGTAGAAAAGAAGACTTGGGAGGGGGGAATGGGTGTGCCATCATAGTTGCTGCTGCTCAGTTATTTTTCAGCTGTGTCCAACTCTTTGTGACCCCATTTGGGGTTTTCTGGACAAAGATACTGGAGAGGTTCGGCATTTTCTTCTCCAGAACATTTTACAGTTGAGGGAACTAAGGCAAACAGGGTTAAATGACTTGCCCAGGGTCACACAGCTAGTAAATGTCTGATGTCAGATTTGAACTCAGGAAGATGAGTCTTCCTGACTCCAAGCCCAGCTCTCTAGGAACTATGGTGCCACCTACCTATTGCCATTTTACAGTTGAGGAAACTGAGATAGAGATTAAGTGATTTGTAGTCTTCAAGTATTAGAAGCGTTGTTATGTGGAAAAAGGATAATTGCATTTTTTTTTTACTTGGACAACAAGGAGATAATTGGGAACAGTGGGTGGAAGTTGTAGAAAGGAAGATGTGTGACCTTGGGCAAATCACAACCTATGTTAGCCTCAGTTTCCTCTTCTGTAAAATGGGGATAACAATAGCACCTACTTCCCAGAGTTGTTGCAAGAATCAAGTGAGATAATATTTGTAAAGCTCCTTGAAAACCTTAAAGCACTACATAAAAAGCTAGTTATTATGTAAGGAATTTTTTTCTAATCAGAGTTGTCTAGCAATGGATTGGGATGTAACAACAAGTAGTGAGCTCCCTCTCCCTAGAGGCAGTGATAGTAGCAGCAGTTACCATGCCATAAGGTTCTAGAAAAATGCTTTCATCACAACAATAAGACAAAATATATAGTCCAAACATTATTAGCCCCATTTTAAAAATAATGGAACTGAGTCTAAGAGAGGTTAAGTGACTTCCCAAGATCAACTAATAAAGTTTTCTGAGTTGGGACTTAAGTACAGATCTTTTGATGCCCAAGTCCAATTCTCCTTCCATTATATCACACTGCCTCAAGCAAAACCTGGACCCTAGGATCATAGAAATAGAGATGGAAATGGCCTTAGGAATCCTGTGGGCAATGAGTTCTTAACTATTTTTGTGTCCTGGAGCCCTTGGTCAGTGTCTAGTGAGGTCTATTGACCCCTTCTCAGAATAAGGTTGGTTTTCAATGCATGAAATGAGATACATAGGATTAGGAAGGGAACTAATTATACTGAAATAAAATGTAATTATTTTCCTTTCCAAGTTCATAGACCTTCTCAAATCTATCCATGGTAAAGGACCCCTGCACTAATCCTTTTTTTATAGAAGAGGAAAATAAAGCCTAGGGACACTAAGTGATTTGTCCAAAGTCACGCAGGTAGTAAATGGAAGAGCTAGGATTCAAATCTAAGTCCTCCAATTCCAAATCTAGGGCTTGTCCCCCTACAAAATGATGTCCAGATGGTCATTCATCAGTGATATGGCACAGGGAACTGGTGGTCAAATTCATATTGGATGCACAGATTATCCCTGAGGTTCCTTCTGATTCTATGACTAAAGGTAAAGAACTATTGAGGTTTGGGGAGGGATGGTATGGAACCAGGAATCAAGCTATCCTACCCCACCCACCCACCTACCTGCTGAGTTGATGATGTCCTTTTTGGAACTTCTAGGCAGACTCCAAGCCAAATTCTTGGGCAGAGTCAAAACCCAAGCACAGACCTTCTGAGCTTCCCTAAAATAACTGCCTTTCCAGTCATTCATCATAGGATCATTGCTCTTGAGCTAGAAAGGACCTCCAAGGCCATGTGGCCCACCCTCCCTCATTTTACAGATGAGGAAACAAAGGCCCATTGAGGCTAAATGTCTCACCTGAGGTCATACAAGAAGGAAGTAATAGAGGCAAGATTTGAACTCGGGTCCTTTGACTCCAAAGCCAGGGTTCTTTCTGCTATAAGTTATGTATCCTGTCCTGCCCAGGAAGAGGGGCTGGAACCCCAGCACTCAGCCTTCCTCAAATACTGCCACATCTCTCCCTCCAAAGCTATAGTTATTCCATCTCTCCTTTCTCTCCCTCCTTCACTCCCAGGAATAGCTTATGAGGAGAGGGAGGATAGAAGAGAGGGGAGGGGAGTGGGGAGTTGTTTTTAGAAAGGTGGGACACATTTCTGAACTACCAGGTCCCACCAAGTAATGCTTTCCAATAGTAGATGTAATCAGTGTGTTATCCCAGATGGTTATTAGCTCTTCCTGCTGTCCCCAGGGACATACAGAATGAGCCAAGGGATGGGGAGGGGGGGAAACTCATTAAGCCGTCCAGGAACTCATTTGATTTAATTTCACGTCTGTTTAGCTCCCTTTTCTTCCTTTAAAAATATGGATTGGGAGCTAATCTAAAAATCATTTTTTTTCTCACTCCCTCCACCTTTCCCCTAACTCCTCTTGCTCCCGTGGCTGCTGACAGCAAATGAACTGGAGCTAATTGATGAGGCCACACACACCTATTTATTAGCAAACGCAGCTACTTTTCTTCTCTGATCACACTGGGCAGGGCAGGGCAGCCAGCCCTCTCCTACCTACTGGGAACTCTCTCCAGGGCTGGCTCTGTTTGAATCAAGACTGAAAGGAGACCTTGACACTGTCTGCCTGAGGAAAATCTGCTCCTACAGAGGACAGAACAGCAAGGACCCTGGACAGCTCATGGAAGCTATGTGGAGCCCTCTGGTAAAGAATCAATAACACTATCTTTTCTGCTGCCACCACCTCCAGGCTGCCTAGATCCTCCCTGGGGATGTCATCTTTGGAAATATGACCTGGAGGGAAATGACTCTTTCCTTCTTGTGTCAGAATTAAGAGACCTGGGACTAGGCAGAAGTTTTTAAACAGCTGTTAGCTATCCCTGATTGATGGCAGTCAGGCTGGGCCTGGAGCCAGGAATATCTGTGTTCAAATCTACCTCAGACATTTACTAGCTGTGTGACCCTGGACAAGTCACTTAACCCTGTTTGCCTCAGTTTTCTCATCTGTAAAATGATCTGGAGGGGGGTGGCTAGTTGGCACAGTAAATAGAGCACCGGCCCTGGAGTCAGGAGGACCTGAGTTCAAATCCAGCCTCAGACACTTAACACAAAACTAGCCGTGTGACCTTGGGCAAGTCACTTAACCCCAACTGCCCTACCTTACCCCCTCCAAAAAAGCAAAAAAAAAGTTATCTGGAGAAGGAAACGGCAAACCACTTGAGTATCTTTGCCAAAAAGAAACAAATGGGGTCACAACTGAACAACTATCCTTGATTGACCTCTTCTCATGCTAGTCTGTGTGAGACCAGCCCTATACCCCCAAAGAGTTTAAAGAGGGAAAAGACCCACATGTATAAAAATATTTAGAGCAGCTCTTTTTGTCATGACAAAGAACTGAAAATTAAGGAGACGCTCGCCAATTGGGGAATGGGTGAACAGATTATGGCTTAGGAATGTAATGGGATACTATGGTGCTGTAAGAAATGATGGAGACAGTTTCAGCAAAAACTAGGAAGATTTCTATGAATTAACACAAAGCGAAGCAAGCAGAATACAATAAAAACAACATTGTAAAGACAAGTAACTTTGAAAGATTTAAGAACTCTGATCAAAGCAATAGCCAAACATATATCCAGAGGACGTATGATAAAACATGTTACCTACCTCCCAAGAAAGGCCATGGACACGATGCACAGAAAGAGACGTGTATTTTTGAACATGGACAGCGTGGGGATTTGTTTTATTTTTGCATATTTGTTACAAGGGCTTTGTTTTTCTTTTATTCCCCATGGGGGAAGAGAAGATAAATGCTTGCTAATAGAAAATTAAATTACATTATAAAATAACAAATAAAAATAAGTTCTGAGCAGCCCAAGGCTCCCTAGGTAGTTGTGAGAGATATGTTACTACTGTTTTTGAAAGAACTGAAGTGGTGACTTCAGAATGGGCAGTGACGTCTGAGTGCAGGTGCAGGCAAGAAGGGCCACTGGGTATGATCCACAGAGCCAGTTAGAAGTTTGAAGGGAGAATTAAAGATCAGCCTCTGTGTGGGGACCCCTGGATCATCTTTCTGACTGAAAGCTTGGTGAATTCTTGGACCAGGCAATCCTATGGCACTGACTAGATCCCTTAAGTTAAAACCCTAGATTCTGACTCTGGGTCAAGACACCCCCAGTCAGCAAGTTATAATAAGTGACCTCTACTCAGCTCTGATTCTGAACCATTTACCTGATTCAGAACTTCTAATTTTGCTATAATGTCAGAAGGAAATGAGGAGGCCCAGTAAGCACCCAAAGGAACCCAAGCTCACAGGATTGTGGGGACCTCAGAGGCCATCTATTCCAACCTCCAAACTTTGCGCAGGACAAGACTGAGTACCAAATAGGGGCATGTGACTGGTCTGAGGATACATTAATAAATCCAGGATTCCAATTCAGTCTTCTTTTCATTGTATCATACTTTTTCCTCGATGTATTTTTATCTCCATCTTACTGATAAGAAACCTTAGGCTGAAAGAGGTTAAAATTGTCTTACAATATATGATTGTGGTAATAAGGGTCCCTATTATAGTAGTGCTAGTAATTACACATGAATGGGAGTCTGTGGGAAGAGGCAACCGTAGTCAGAATGGGTGGAGTCTCATGGTAATTGGAATTAATAGCTTCCAAAGATGGTACCAGGAGCAAAGAGGTTTCCAATTTGAGGTGTGTTCTTTCAGGGCTAGTCAATGCAGGCCTGCCTTCCTTTCTTGTGTTTGCTTCGCATTCTACCATCTTGACTGGGTAAGGCTATGAGCACACAGTTTCCCTGGAGGCCCCAGTTAACTAACTTCCCTGCATCTGTCATCAACACAGCCATCAAATCTCTGCCTCTCCAAGGAATATTCTATAATGCTGTTTTCCCAAGTGGGCACATGTGACAATTTATAACAGGCTATTCTTATTCATTCACACTATTTGCCCCACCCCTTCAATGTGGAATGTGCTCCTGTATCCTTTCTTGTCAAAAATTTACCCATCCTTCAGCAATCAGTTTCTATCTTACCTCCTCTAGGAAGCCTCCCTGACCACTCCACCCCCCACAGATCTATCTCTTATGTGGTATTGTCTATGCCACACATTTGAATACCCATATTTCTGTATTGTTGGCTTCATCTGGGAAAGACTTGCTTTCCAACAAGAGGTAAGCTTATCTGGGGTATTTGTCTTTTTCATGGAAATGATACCTTAAAGTTGCTGTATTGGGTATCTCAAACTTTCTATCTCAGACAAGATATATGGAACCCTCCCTTTCTTCAATCCTTCCTCCACACAACTACCAAAACAATCTTTCTCTCTTAAGTGTAGGGCTGACCATGGCACTCTCCTGTTCCAGAATTCTTAGTGGCTCCGTATTATTTGTAGGACAAAATAGAAACCCTTAGAGGATGTTCTTTGTATTTAAACTCTTTTGTAATCTGACTCCAGCCTCCTTATCCAAAATTATTTCTCATTGGCTCCCCTTTACGCATTCCACACTTCATCCAAACCCACCTACTGGTTCTTCCCTGAACTCAGCATTCCATCTCACCTCCAAAACCTTGTACAGGCTGTCTGCCTTGCCTGAAATTATTTTCTTCCTCACCTCTACTTTTTAGAATGTCTGACTTCCTTCAGAACTCAGCTCATGTGCCATTTTCTATGGGAAGCTTTACTGAACCATCCATGACCCATTCTGTTAGTGCTCTCCACCACAAATGTCCTTGTATTTGACTCTCTGTGCAAATGATGAAGCCCCGCCTCGACCCCTATAGAATGTAACCTCCCTGAAGGAAGGGGTAGTCTCAGTCTTTTCTGTCTTTGCATTCCTAGCGCCTAACATGGATACCTTCAAAATAGTAGGTGCCTAATACCTACTTGTGGCATTTGATGAGGTGGGATGGGACTGTGTGGAGTGGAACAGGACAAGATGGAATAAGATGCTACCATTTGGTCTTTTGTCAACCTCATTAGAGGCACTCCCTCTCCCAATATGACTGTCTAAGGTCAGCTACCCAACTCCCTTGCTCAGACCCCAGGAAGACAAGCAGAGACTTCCCCTGAGAATGCTTTCCCCCAGTAGAAAATACCAAAACAAAACTCTGTCCCTGGGAGCTAAACCAGAGCAGAGGAAAACTCTTTGGAGGCATTCTTGTCTTCCTTAAAGGAAAAGGAGAGCTTGTCTTAGCATTTCCAGCATCTCCCATTCTATTTAGCCTTTCTATTCAAGAAACTGCCACATCTTTCTCAGCAGTGTCCTGTCCCCAGTGAACAAGACAAGGCACAGGCAAGAGAACCACACAGAGCTACAGATTTTTATTGGCTACTGGTTTGGACTGTGGGAAGGAAACATAATAACCCATCAGCTGACATAAAATTAGACCTGGCATAAGGAAGGATGCTGGATCATCCAATCCCCTTTGTTTCATGAGTGAGAAGGGCCTAGAGATGTTAAAAGACTTGACCCAAGGTCACCTAGGTAGTAAGTGTCTGAGATGGGATTTAGATTCCAGTCCTTTGACCTCAAATCCACTGCATCTTGGCTCCCAGTCACAAGCTTCCTACTGCTTCTCTGACTTCCTCTCAAAAGCTGACTGGCATGTTACTATTTCTCCAGCTCAAGTCCCTTCTCAGCCCACTCCTCTTGTAGCCTACATGGCTCCTACTGCATGGTTTTGACAGGCATTAAGCACTCTGCTACCCTAAGGAACAGAGTTGGAACCCAACTCTGTGTGTGTGTGTGTGTGTGTGTGTGAGAGAGAGAGAGAGAGAGAGAGAGAGAGAGAGAGAGAGAGAGAACATAGGAAGGGAAGGAAGGAAGGAAGGAAGGAAGGAAGAAAGAAAGAAAGAAAGAAAGAAAGAAAGAAAGAAAGAAAGAAAGAAAGAAAG
>NW_027187400.1:2809386-2848015 GCF_028583685.1 Petaurus breviceps papuanus
AAGGAAGGAAGGAAGGAAGGAAGGAAGGAAGGAAGGAAGGAAGGAAGAGAAATCTATTCTTTGTAGGAGAGGCATGATCCTCCAGCTGCTAACAGCAGAGCTTCCCCTGCCCCACCTCTCTTCCAGCCAAGAGGCATTGATTCCACAGTACAGAAGAAACTAGACTAGATTATAGAATCACAGGGTCTCAAGGGTTATAAGGGAACTAGTTTAACCCGACTCTAAACAAAAAGTCCTTTGACAATATGGACCACAAGTAGCTATCCAGACTGTCCCTGAGAGCCTTCACTGAATGGGGGCAATCTCCTGGGGCAACCCATGCCACTTTGGGATAGTTCACATGGTCTGGAGTTTTGCTAGACACTGACCCTCCATCTGTCTCTACCATGTAAACCTGTTACTCCTTGTCCTCCCCTCTGGGGCCAACCAGAACAAGCCCCACCACCTTCCCTTTCAAGTCCCTTCAAGTCCTCAACAGGAACTGTCCGATGTCTCCAGCACAGTAGGTTCAGAGATTCCTTTGTCTGATTAGAAGCCAAAGTCCTAACTGTGTGACTGAGCAAACCAGTACAGATGTCTGAGCCTCATTTCCCTTCCTTTGCAATACAGCTAGAGTGCCGTTCTCAGCATCAGGAAGACCTGGGTTCAAGCCTCACCTCTGATGCCTTTTGGATACATGACTTTGGGAGAATCACTTCACAAATCCCAGCCCTCAGACAGGAGGATACTCTAAGATAGGAGTTCTCAAAGGGTGTGCCAGGCAATTTTCTGCGAGGTGAACTGGGATAGAGCCCAGCAAAGAAAAATGCTGCTCCATGAGCCAAATCAGGTAGAGAACCATTGTTCCAAGACACTAGGCTAAGGGTCAAGTGCCAGTACTGATTGGAAGATGGGGCATCCTCATTAGGTGTTCTCTATACCAATGAAATGAAAATTATAGTCCAGTTAAAAGAATATTTCTACCTGTTAGAGTGCTGTTATGGGGGCTCAAATCACCATGAAGTCATATATCCAAACCCCTTCATTTTACAGATGAGGAAAATGAGTCTCAGAAAGGTTAAGTGATTTGCCCACAGTTACACAGGAGTGATTATCTGAGGCAGGATTTGAACCAGGTTCTCTTATTTGAAATACATAGTTATCAAGTTTTACTAAGTTAAATGACTTTCCCAAGGTAGTAAGCAACAGAGGCAAAATTTGAATCTAGGTCCTCCATCTCCAGACTCAATGATCTTTCCACTGTACCACACTGTCTCTCTGAAATAATGGATATGAAATTACTTGTAATCATAAGGTATAATGTCCACAATGTTATGCTAACACTTTGACCATCTAAATAATAGCTAATAACACTAGCTGGTGTTTCTGTAGGGCTTTAAGGTTTGCAAAGTGCTTTACAAATAGCATCTCACTCTACCCTCACAAGAACTCTGAGAGGTAGGTGCTGTTATGATCATTTCACAAATTAGGAAACTAGAAAAGGTTAAGTGACTTGTCCAGGGTCACACAGCCAGTGTTGAAAGCTGGATGTGAACTCAGGCATTCTTGATTCTAGGTCCAGTAATCTATCCACCGTGCCACCTGACTGCCAACCTTAAGAATCCATAGGGTTGGGGTGGCTAAGTGGTACAGTGAATAGAGCACTGGCCCTAGAATCAGGAGGACTTGAGTTCATATCTGGCCTCAGACACTTAACACTTACTAGCCATGTGACCTTGGGCAAGTCACTTAACCCCAACTGCCCTGCCTTCCCCCTCCAAAAAGCAAAAAAAAAAAAAGAATCCATGGGGTTTATTGTTAACCCTACTATGATGTGGGTAAGTGGTCTTGTGGAGCTACTGTGCCCAAAAAAATCATTCTGCTTTAGCTCACTTGGGCACAAACCTCTCCAATCTGAGCTAAATTGGTCTGCTGCTAAGAGACTCATCAGGTACACACTCAACCACTGCAGAGAACTAGTGACACTAAGAGGTGAAGGTGAGGAGGGGTTCCATTTCAGGGGGATAGTCAATGCAATGGCATGGAGATGGGATGGTGAATGTCCTGTGTGAGAAATGACAAGGAGGCCAGTCTGGCTGAGCCAAAGGTTGCATGAAGGAGAACAAGAGTAATAAGGCTAGAAAGGTGGGTTGGAGCCATATTGTGAAGGACCTTAAATGCCAAGCAGAGGCATTTGCATTTGACTTCTGAGGTAATAGGAAACCACTGAAGCTTAATGAGCAGGAGAGTGGCATAGGCATACCTGTGCTTTAGGCATGTCTCTGTGGAAGTTAAATGGAAGAGAGATTGGAGAGAAGAGAGACTAGAAGCAGGGAGTCTAGCTAGGAGGCTTTCAAAGGAGTCTAGGAGAGAAGTAATGAGGATCTGAACTGGAATGGTGCACTCAGGACTTAAGGTCTTCTCAGCTGATAAGTCTCTAATGTGTCTTCTATCCTAAATCAATGATTCTTCCAAGATTCCCTCCACCAAATTAGGTAGTTCCAATCAGACAGGACCAAGATGGACTAAGGGGTGACTCCAAGGAAAGAAGTCTTCCTCTCTCCTGGTCTCTGCAGCACCTGGCTGCTTGACCCCCTGGTCCTGGGAGTGAGCCGGCCACAAGGACTCCCAGTGGCACAGCTTACCCTCCAGGGGTCCCTATGGTCACCAGAGCCATCCTACCATTGCACTTGGTCCCTCTCCAGTAGTGTAACCATGAGGAGGTCTGCATGCAAAATCACATCTTTTCCCCAGCTAAGAGCAATCATCTCTCATCCCTCCTCCAGGGAGTGTGTCATGTTTAATTTGGGAGTCAGTCTCTCTGATATCCCCTCCACATTCACATGTACACAGAAAATGGGCCCTGGGCAGTGGCCGAGGAACTGAGAGGCATGGGAGCTGAAGGGGGGAGGAGAGAAGGAGCAGGGCAGAGGGAGAGAAATTACCTCTTTCCCTTGATTGTTTTGACTCTAAATTGGAGGCAGCAGCAAAGTGGTTACTGCCAGGGCTGATCAAAGCAGCTGTCACTGGGCATGGACAGGCAAGGTCCAGGAAAAGCAAGGAGGTGGGGATTTCCGGAAACTGGGGAGATTGTCTGTGGATTTGGACTGTTTCAAATTAGATTGGCTTTGTAAGTGGTTTTGGATTCTGCAAATTGCATTGCGCGTCCTCCATCCCCTGGGTCTGGTCAGTGCCTCTGGCTGACCTTTATATAAAGCTATACAGAATCATAAATCTAGAGTTAAAAAGAACTAAAAAGGCCATCCAGTCCAAACCCGTTATCTTACAGATGAAGAAATTGAGGCCCAGGGAGATTAGGTGATTTGCCCAAGGTCACATAAATGCTACATGTTGGCAGAATTTGAACCTGTAGCCTCAGACTTCAGATCAGGATTCTTTCCATTGAATCACACTGACCTCCCCTTGCCTGAAGCACTATGGGTGATGCTCACCCACAGTCCCAGAAGATCTGGGTTTGAATCCCACCTCTGCCACTGACTTCCTATGTGACCTTGGGAAGGTCACTAATTTCTCTAGACCTCAGCTTTCTCATTGGTAAAATAAGAGAATTGGGCTAATGTTCCTTCCATCTATAAATCTATGAACTTACAGAAACAGAGAGATAAAGACAAGATAGAGATCACTAACAACCAAGGCAATCAGGAGAAAGTGGCATTTGAAGTGACCTTTGGTGACAGCTAAGGATTTTGAAAGGAGGGAATGTGTTCTGGGTTTGAACAATAGCCTGTGTAAAGGGGTGGAAACTGGAGATAGAATCCAAAATTTAGGAAATAAGAAGAAAGATTGGCCTTAGGAAATAACAAGAACAGGGTTAAGCTAGGTGGTGCAGTAGATAAAGCACTGGCCTTGGAATCAGGAGGACCTGAGTTCTAATCCAGTCTCAGATACTTAATGTGTGACCCTAGGGGAGTCACTTAACCCCAATTGTCTCCAAAATGTTTTTAAAAGGAAATAACTAGGATTCTTCTTTTGTGACTGAAGAAAATGCAAGATAGGGTAATGATACTGAAAGGGTCTGAGGAAAGGAAAGAGAAAGCTGAGGAAGTTCATAATAGATGGCCTCAAACTTCTCTGTAAAATAAGAAGTTGGGTCATTAATTCAGTAAGTATTTATTAAGCACCTACTATGTGCCATCCTCCACTCAGTTGGCAAATTGATCTTAGTTTCACATCATGTTAACCCCTGCCCCTTTTCTATAAATTGTAATGGCTCCCTATCACCTCCAAGACTAAATATGAAATTCTCTGGCATTCAAAGCCCCTCATAGGCTAGCCCCCTCCTATCTTTCCAAACTTCTTACCCCTCACTCCTCTCCATGTACTCTTCTATCCAGTGACAGTGGGATCCTTTCTGTTCCTCATACATTACATTCAATCTCTGAACTCCAAGTGTTTCTGCTGGTTTAGCTAAAGTCCCACCTTCTGCCTGAAACCTTCCCCAGGCCTCCTTAATCTTAGTACCTTTCCTCCTCAGTACCTTAAACCTGTCTATATCTCGCCTCCACATGGCCACATGCATGTGGTCTCCCCCATCAGCCTGTGAGCTCCTTGAGAGAAGGGACGCTTCTTTGCCTTTCTTTGTGCCTAGCTCATAGTAAATGTTTAATAAATGCTTGTTGACTGAGAGATTAACAGTTTTCCAGGCACTGTGCTAGACTGAAGAACTAAATGAAAAACAGTTATTTCCCTAAAGAAGATGAAATTCAGTCAGTTAATAAACATTTTTAAGCACCTACTCTGTTCTAGGCACTGTATTAAGCACTGGGGATATATGAAGTTGCAAAAGACAGTCCCTGCCCTCAAGGAGCTTACAGTCCAATGGGAGAGACAACATGGAAGCAAATACATACAAAGCAAGTTTTGGCAGGATAAACAGGAAATAATCAACAGAGGAAAGACTAGTGTTAAGAGGGGTTAGGGAAGGCTTCCTGTAGAAGGTGGGATTTTAGTTGGAACTCAAAGGAAGCTAGGGGAGTGAAGATAGGGAGAAAGAACATCCTAGGCATGGGGGAAATCAGAGAAAATGCCCAGAGCTGAGAGATAGAGGGTCTTGTTTATGGAATGGCCAAGTGTCCAGTGTCGCTGGATCAAAGAGTATGTGTTGGAAAGTAAATTGTAAGAAGACTAGAAAGGTAATGGGGACTGGGGTATGAAGGGTTTTAGACGCCAAACAGAGGATTTTGTCTCTGACCCATCCTGGAGGTGATAGGGAGCCATTGGACTATATTGAATGGAAGGGGGGCAGTGATAATCACACCAGTGCTTTAGGAAAATTGCTTTAGTAGCTGAATGGAGGATGGATTGGAGTGGGGAGAAACCTGAGGCAAACAGGCCCCCCGCCAGTAGATTATTGCAAGAATCCAGGTATGAGGTAATGAGGGGTGGCAATGTCAGAAGAGAGAAAGGGGCATATTTAAGACATGGTGCAAAGGTGAAATCAACAGGCCTTGGGCATCATCTTGGATGTGGGGGTGGCAGGGAGAGCAGTGAGACAGATAATGATGTCAGAGAGACAGGGAAGATGATGTTGCCCTCTATAGCAATGGTGGGGGAGGGGAAAGGAATGGAGGGAAAGATAATGAGTTCCATTTTAGACATATTGAGTTTAAGATGTCTAGTAGATACACAGTTTGAGATGTCTAAAAGGCAGTTGGAGATGTGAGATTGGAGGTCAGCAGAGAGGTTGGGGCAGGAAAGACAGATCTGAGAATCACTAACATAGAGAAAGTAATTAAATTCATAGAAACTGACAAGATCACCAAATGAAGTAGTAGAGAGAGAGAAGAGAAGAGGGCCCAGGACAGCCCCATAGGTAAGCCATAGTTGGAGGGTGTGATTGATTGGAGGATTCAGCAAAAGAGACAGAGAAGAGGTGGTTACAAGAGTAGGGGGAGAGCCAGGTGAGAGGGGTGTCCCAAAAACCTAGAGAGTAGACAGTATCAAGGAGAAGAGGGTGATCAATGGTGTCAGAGACTGCAGGGAAGTCAAGGAGAATTAGGAATGAGAAAAAAAGCACTGAATTTGGCCGTTAAGAGATCATTGGTGACTTTGGAAAGAGCAGTTTTGGTGGAATGATGATATCTGAAGTCTGATTGGGAGGGTTTCAAAAGAAAACTAGAGAAGAGAAAGTGGAAGCACCTACTGTATTCAGCCTTTTCAAGGAGTTTAGCCACAGAGGAAAGGAAAGATATAGGAAAATAGCAGGAGATGAAAGTTTCAAGTGAGTGGTTTTTGAGGATGGGACAGATATGGGCTTGTTGGTAGGCAAAATAGAGCTGCCAGTATTCAGGGGGAAATTGAAAATAAGTGATAAAATTGGGGTGACAAAGGGGGCAGTCTATTGGAGGACACGGGATAGGCTTGGTGAGACAGGGATGAAAGAGGAGAATGTGGGAGAAAGTATCTGAATGACAGATAAGAAAGAGGAGAGATGAGGAAGCTCACGTCTAATAACTTCTTTTTTCTGTGAAATAGGAGCCAAGGTTCTCAGTAGGGAGGCCAGAGGGGGAGCCATGGGAGTTTTGAGAAAGGATGAAAAGGTTTGGAACAGTCACTGTACAGTGAGCCAATAAGGACATATAGAAGGGTGACCTAGCAGCAGTGAGGGCCCAGTTGAGGTTGTATAGCATAAATTTGTAGCAGACCCAAACAGAACAGTTACATACTTTTCCCCACCTTTGTTCAGAAGTACATGTGTAGGAGCAAAGTTGGTGGGTGGTGGGAGTGATCCAAAACTGAGGTATGAAAAGGGGAGAGGAGAACAGTGCAGAGTTGAATCTGTTCACCAAATGGTAGCTTCCTCAATGAGGTCACGGAAGCAGTAGGAGACTGAAGGCAGAACTTCATTGACCTCTTGAATTGTTATGACTGGAAAAAAAAATCACCCAGTGACCAGCCCCCAGCCATAACAAGTCTCTGAACTGAGCAAGGCTTGTCTGGGGGATGGCAAATACATAGTTTATTGCCAGAACCTGTAAGGAAATGCTAGACCCAGGGATCATACTCCAAGGGGCAGAGCCTTCAAGAAGACAGGTTCCCTGCATACCACCATGAGACATCTGACTCACTGTTCCATGGGAGCAGTGTTATAATTGGGTCATTACCAGAAAGGCATTAGAGCATTGTTTTGATAACTTTATGATGGGGCTTATTTAGGCTGTAATAAAAGCATAATTTTGAAACCATATTGGTTGGGGCAACTTTATGTGGAATATTCTTGTATATAATGTCATTGAAAAGACATAACAAGCCAAAGTTCCAGGTTTGATTTTTTTTTTTTTACATAATTACTAGTAACGTGGAAATTGCAGGGATTAGAGAGCTGGTTGGAAATGAGGACAGATTGTGGAGCCTAGGAGGCAGAAATTAGCAGAAATTCTTCCACATACAATGTGCCAAGCTGAGATTGGAATTCAATAAGAATACAGGTACGGGCTCATTAACACACCAGGTGACCCATCTGTGACCTCCTTCAGCTACTCTAGAACAACTGGAGGTGATAGCTTGGGGTTTGAGGGTTTGGCAGCAATTTCTTTCTTTTAAAAAAGTGTACTTGATCCCAATTGTTTCTTATCCTTGAGGGAATGAATAGCCACTGCCTACCTGTTCTCCTGATTTGCAAGTGATTATCTAAGTGGGGCAGGAAATGTCTCTCTTCTCTGCATGCTATTATAGAAAGCTACTAATAGGGCTTCCATTTTTAAACACCTGCTATGGGCCATCTCCAGTGTTCCTGATCTACATCTGGCCACTGGACCCAGATGGCTCCAGAGGAGAGAGTGAGGCTGGTGACTTTGCACAGCCCGCCCTCACTTCAATCCAATTCATTTGCACGTCATGACATCACCGCCCTGATGTCATGGTCCTTTTCCAGAATGAAGGAAAATCAACAACCTTCTATGTGCAAGTCACTCAATGTTTTAGGCACTGGAACTATAGAGACACAAAAGAAATTGTCCCTGATTTCAAGAAGCTTATATTCTACTGGGGTAGAAGATTTTTTTTAGAAATACGCAAATAAGTTTAATATAGCACATGCTCTGGACTTTTTGACTTAAATCTCTCTGAAGAAAAGCCCATGTTATCTCCCAAATCCAAATCATATGAGCAAGTTGAACCCTGAGAGCAAGGATGGCTACACCTCCCCCCAGGTTTCTAAGGGACCCTGGGAACCAGGGAGAGTTTTCTAATGTTTTTTTTTTCACCCATCTATTCACCTTTAGACTTCGTCGTGATCCCCAGGAACCTAGTCTTCTTGCAAGGTCACATCAGTACTCCCTACCCAGTGTCCCTTCCCTCCCTTCAACTGAAGAAGGTGGAGGGTGGATGGTGGAGAACAGAGAGCTCCTGTTAGATCCTCCATTTAAGGACGGTTCCCAGGTTGGTCATCTTTTCATTTCCCACCAGTTGCACTCCTCTGGACATACTTGAGTGCTCCCCCTGTCCCTTCCAGCTTCTTTTTATGTGTTGTTTTCCCCCATTAGATTGTGAGCTCCTGGATGGCAGGAGCAATCTTTTGTCTTTCTTTGTATCATCAACCCTTAGCACAGTGACTAGTACATAGCAGGTTCTCAAAAAATGTTTATTGGTTCATTGATCAACTGACTGCTCTAATTCAGAAGCTACCAACTGTGTGCTTCCCCTTCACCATGGTTATCAGTTGATTTCAATTAGTCAGCTAGATATAATTAGGTTTTAGAAAGTTTTAGAGTAAAAACAAATGGTAAAAATATCCCCCCCCAAAAAAATGTCATACTTTCTCACAAGCACATAAAAAGTCTAAGGGAAAGCAGGGTCAAATTTAGCACGTGTGTCAAAGGGATAAACTCACAACTCCAGGTTTCTGGAAGTCATGATCTTGGTGCTACTCATCACCAGAGGATTAGCCACAAAGAAATGAATGTTGTGGACTACAGAAACCCATCTACTGCAGCACAGAGGCAGCACTCTGTAATATGGGAAGTATGCCCCCAATAAGGAAATTACACATCTTTGCAAAGAGAAACACTATCTGTGGGTTCTTTCTGGATCCCCTTCTCTTTTTTCTACACTCTCTCTTTCAGTGCCCTCATCAATTCCCTTGGATTCAAATATCATCTTGATGCAAATGTGACTATAGACTACATAGTATAGTAAAAAGAACAGTGGTTCTGGTATGGGAGACCTGGGTTCAAATCCTAAGGATTGCTAAGGATGTGTGTAATTTTAGATACTTACTAGCTTTTTTTCCCCTTATATTTTTTATTCAGTCATTTCCATTGTGTCCAACTCTTCATGATCCCATTTGGGGTTTTCTTGGCAAAGATACTGGAATGGTTTGCCATTCCTTCTCCAGCTCATTTTGCAGATGAGGAAACTGAGGTGGACAGGGTCACATAGCTAGTAAGTGCCTAATGCTACTGTGCCCCAGTAGCATCATCTGCAAAATGAGGTGCTAAGATGAGATGAGAGGTTTTTAATTTGGGTCCATGAACTTTCTAAAAAATATTTTGATGCCTGTATTTCAATATAATGGGTTTCCTTTATAACCTTAACCAATTATTTTATGAATTGAAAAACATTCTAAGAAGGAGTTCACAAGTTCCTTCAGGCTATCCAAGGGATCCCAGGATACCAAAAAAAAAAGTTAAGAACTCTTGAACTAGATGGATTCTGAGGTTTTTCCCAGGTTTATATCAATTAACCTGTGATCTATATATCCAGGCTTAGTCTCTCTCCTGAGCTTCAGTCCCAAACACCTGTTAGACAATTTGAATGTCATCTCAAGCACATATTCAAAACAGAATTTATTGTCTTTTCCTCAACATCAGGAACATGTTGTTAAATATTTAACAACCAGATGTGGGTGGGGAGGTAGAGAAGGAAAGTAAATATGACACACTTTTAAGTTTAATCTGCATTATTAACATTTTCTCCATCACCTTCTTAAATCTAGACAAACAATAAATCAAGCCTTGATTTGCCGTGTTTGCCAGTTTCCATGGTTTATAAATGCTCACCCTGAAAATTTAACAACTGACTCTCAAGAACGAGTCCAAGCTGGTTCTAGCATGCTCCTCCCCCAAACCATGCCCTTCTTCCAAATCTCCCTACTTCTACCAAGGGCACTACTACCATTAGAGTCACCTAGGGTCACAACTTTGGTTTCATCCCTGACTCTTCCATTCTCCCTCACCCTACACATCTATCTCATCATTTAACATTTCTAATATCTGTCCCTTTTTCTTTGCCCACAAGACCCCTACCCTAGTTTAAGCCCTTGTTCACTTTCTCTTTGAGGATTGCAATGTTTTCCTCATTATTTTGCCTGCCTCCAGTCCCTCCTTTCTCCAGTTCATCTTCCCCCCATCTGCCAAAACGATCTTCCTAAAGGTTAGGTCTCTCCCCTTCCCAAAAAGATGTAGGATCAAATACAAACTACTCTATTTGGAATTTAAAGTGTTTCCCAACCCAGCACATATGACCTTGCCAGGCTTATCACATATCACTCTCCCTGATGCACTTACTAGCTATGTGACCTTCACAAGTCACTCTACCTCACTCAATCTTGATTTCTTCATCATAAAAAGGTGATCATGGTAGTATCTAGCTCACAAGATTATTATAAGCTCAAGTAATATGACATGTAAAGCACTTTGCAAACCACAAAATTCTTTATTTCAATGGCATTTATTAAGTACCTACTATATGCCAGGCACTGGAAAATCAAAGTATTTTTTTAAATGATCATAGTCTCTGAAGACAGTTTTCAAGAAAATGAGATATGACTTGAGCTTGGGGTGAGGGTGGAGAAAGGATGGTATACAGCCTGATGGCAGGACCAAGACCTTCTGGGCACCAGCTTTCCATATTAAGTATGAGCTTGTGCCAGAGGCCTCTGTGTTTGGGTTTCTTTCCCTCTAACACCTACTTTGTGGATATCAAAAGGTCTGGAAAGGCAACTAGAGCAGCTTTCCACTGGAAAGGTTGGGTTTATAACAGCATTAGCAGGATTGAGTGTGTAACAAAGAAATCATTAGCATCAAAGAGGGCGGTCCTGAAAAGATCCTGCTTGATGTCTGATCAGACTGGGCTTAGTGGAAGTGAAATGAGAACTGGCTAATTAGCAACCTGGAAAAAAGCTGTTCATGTTGACAAGGCTTGAGTGTTAGCCTCTCATATAATTGTAGTAGTAGTTGCTGAATTCTGTTCTAATCATTCTACAATTATTGCTTAGCATTCCCTTTTCTGTGTGGGAATAAACTAATTTCCATACTTGGGGGAAGACAAAAAAGGAAGGTAATCCCTGTCCTCAAGGAATTTAGTGATTCTAGGAGATAGACGTGAAAGGGGATATCATGGTGGACAGTTTTACAATTCACAAGCTGCCACCAGTGTGTTTTCCTCCACTATGGATATCAATTGATTTCAATTAGTCAACTAGACTTACCTTTTAGAAGAAGTATTCTCTAAAGTGGTGGAGTAAAAACAATTGGTGCAAACATCTCCCCTAGGGGAGAAAATTGAATGCTATAAATGGGAAATGGTAAGAAGGTATCTCTCTCTTTCCCTCTCCCTTGCTGCCTCTGTTTTAGTCTCTCTCTCTCTCTCTCTCTCTCCTCTCCTGATCTGATTTTGGTTAATTCTTAGGGGCAAACTACAAAAGACATTACCCCCAAAGTGAAGTGATTCAGGGGTGGGGGACAGTTTGCAGCTAAGAAGTATCAGCCTTAGTTCAGGTTATACAGATTTCACCTTAAAAACAATAAAAACTGAATTACTAACAATAAAAAGCAACCTTTCCATTGCTTAGCACTAGAAATAAATGGCAGTAAAATGATCAAACAAGACTATTAAGAACAATCCAGAATACTAAGAGCAAAAATTAGACTCAGATGACACTGAAAGCACTAAAAGCAGACTTGGTATGCTAAAAACAAGCATGGAAAGTTAAAAATGACTGCTCAGGAACCCTGGTGTGGGAGTGGAGGGGAAGGGGATAGTGTGATGCAGGAGTGAGCATGCCAGCTGCAAATCAAGAGACCTAGCATCCATGTCTAGCAGTGACTCCAAATTACTATGTGGCTTGGAGCAGGTCACTTCTTCATCTGTGAAATGAAAAAGATCACCCCGTTCAGATTTAATATTTTCTGTTCTAAACCCTCCCCCTTCTGACATAAAATCTCTACCAAATCTAATATTTTTATTGCAACATTATATCTTCTTTTTAAAATAAAAATTTTTTATCTTGGGGGGGGTTTAATCCTTCAAGTGTCCCCCAATATTTCTTTCCTTCTCTTTTCCTAGAGAGCCATCCTATATAACAAATTAAATTTAAAAGAAAAAGTAAAGAAAAAATCAACCAAATTAATCAATGTGTAAAAAAATGTTTGAAAATATGTGCAATGGGTTACATCCATAAATCTTGCCTCCTACACTGGGTGGGCTGGGGATGTCTTCGGTGTTCACATTGTTATACTATTGTGCACATTTTTTTTGGCTCTGTTTCCTTCTTTCTAGGGGCAAGTAGGTAACACAGTGGATGGTTCTCCAGGTCAGCATTCAGGAGGACCCGACTTCAGTACAGTCTCAGACACTTAATATCTGTGTGATCCTGGGCAAATCAATTTTATTTTCCTCTTTTTGTTCAAATGGGGATAATAATAGCACCTACCTCCCAGAGCTGTTGTGAGGATTAAATGACATAATAACTGTAAAGTCCTTAGCACAGTGTCTGGCACATACTAAGTGCTATATAAATGTTAGCTATTATTAAGTATTATTATTCTAGATTAGTTCATGTAAATCTTTCCATGTTTCTCTGGTATTTGCTGTTTATTACAGCATAATAATATTCCATTGCAATCATATACCACAATTTGTTTAGCCATTCCCCAATCAATAGGCACCTACTTTGTTTCTTATTCATTGCTATCACAAAAAGAGCTGGTATAAATATTATGGTACACATGGGAACTTTCTTCTTGTCAATAGTCTCGGAGAATAAACAAAGTAATGAACTCTTTGAATCAAAGAGCATGACATTTTAATCACTTCATTTGTTTAATTCCAAATTGCTTTTACAAAATGTACCAACTCCACCAAATGCACAGCTCCACCAACAATGCACTAGTGTGTCTATCTTCTGACTCCCCTCCACTGTTTACTATCCTCATCTTTTATCATCTTTGCCAATTGAAAGAGCATAGGGCAAAATATCAGGTTCATTCTGGCTTGCTTTCTCTTATTATTAGTGATTTGGAACATTCTTGCATATGGTTATTAATAGTTTGTAATTCTGAGAATTGTTTATTCATATTCTTTGCCAACTTATCTATTGAGGAATGACTTTTGATACCAGTCACATAAATGTATGTGTGTGCACACATGCCCATACACATCTATGTATATATATATATATATATATATAATTTATCTTGCATAACAAACTCTTATCAGAGATATTTTATGCAAAGACTTTTTTTTTCCCCATTTAACTTATCCCTTCTTATCCCAGGTGCATTAATTTTGTTTGTGTAGAAGCTTTTCAGTCTATGGTAATCAGAGTTACCATTTTAACTTTTCTAACTGCCTCTACCTCTTCTTTGGTTACAAATATATCTCCTACCCATAGCTGTAAGAGATATATGATCTATTTTTCTTCTTATTTTTTATTGTGTGATCTTTAATATTAAGGTCACGTGTAAAATATGACATAAGATGCTAATCACTCTAAGTCTAATTTCTGCCAGACTCCTTTCAAATTTCCCTAGGAGTTTTGCTGTGTTTTTTTAATCAAATAGGGAATTCCTTCCTAAATAATTCATATTGTCTGTTTCACCAAACATTGAGTTATTGAGTTCTATTATTCTGATTCTCTCTTGCCTAGTCTGTTCCATTAATATTCTGTCCTCAAAAACTTCTTTCAGCTCTGAAATTATATGTTCTAAGGTCTCTTTATATGCTAGCATTCTATGTTTAACATTTTATGTCCTAAGAACTTTCCCACTCCTAACATTCTATGGTCTTAAAGCCCTCCCAGCTCTAACATTATATGTTTTAAAACCTCCTTCTAGTTCTGACCTTTGATTCCAGAATCAAACTAGAGCCTAGAATTTCCACAGAAAGAGTCTGGAGGACTTCAGAAGCTGTCCATCCAAAGATCAACTCAACAAGCCACATTCAGATTTACTATTTCTTGAGTAAATATAATTAACCTAAACCCCTAACCACACACACACGAGCCCCTCCCTCTCCAAGAGATTGATTTTAGTTACTCATTATCAGTGACCTAGAGTTACAGAAGCACAGATTCTCTTTGAATAGGAAGGCACTCAGTAGCTATCTAGTCACCCTCTAGCTGAGGGCGCCACGCGCATTAGAGTGCAACTATCTAACTGACCAAGAATACCCACTACAAGGTAATGGATACATGGTCGTGCAGATTCTCTTCCTCTAGTGATGGGGAATACGCCACTCCTAAGGAGGCCCATTCCACTTTCTAACTTCTAAATGTAAGGAAACATTTCTTTCCATCAAGGCAAAAACTCATTCTCTGTAACCTCCACCCATTGCTCCTGGTTCTGCCCTCTGAAGCCACTCAAAGCATACATTTAATCCTTCTTCCACGTAACAGCCCTTCAAGTGACGAAGGCCACTATCATGTTCTCCCTAACTTCTCTACAAACTAAATATCCCTAGTTCTTTCAAGCAGGCTGTCTATGGTGTGGTCTCCAGTCTTGTTATCATATTGATCACCCTCTACCACATGCATTACAAACATATAGTGGGTGCCCTGAACTGAAGACACAATAATTCAGATCTGGTCTAAATCAGAGAACAGACAAAAGGGGACTTCTGGATGCTACTCCTCAAAGCTTGGGATCACATTTACTTGGGGGTTATGGGAAGTTATGTCATAAAACGGGTTGACAATTCCTCATGGAAGGCAGACCTCTTCATACCTCCAAATTTCAGAATGGGTACCTTTGTAAGTACACCCGAAAAGAACCACAGAAGACAAATCAAAGACCTACAGCTGACCCTTCCAATACAGATTTCAATTTAATAGAATTCATCACACTTCCGCATATATCTTCATTAGTGTCTGAGGGAGTTTGGTGACTCTTTTGCTCATGACAAATGGCAACAAGCCATCTGGGAAGGGAGGAGCCTTCAGGCCTTCTTCTCCTCTATGAACATATGGCCTCCTGAAGAAAAAAAAAGGCTTTGATCCTCCTCTTTCTGTTTGTTCTTTTTATCATCTAGATGATGGGAGTATAGCTATATGCCTCAGTTAAAATTAGGAGGGAACTAGTTAACTGGGGGAAAAAATTTACAGCAAATTTCTCAGATAAAGTTCTCATATCCAAGATAAATAGGAATTTATTTAGATTTTTAGGAACAAGAACCATTCCATGATAAATAAATTGTCAAAAGACATTAACAGGACAGTTCTCAAAGGAAGATATCCAAGCAAGCTATCAACAAACATATGGAAAAAATGTTCAAAATCACCAATAATAAGATAAATTAAAATTAAAATGACTCTCAGGTTCTACCTTCCTACTCATAAGATTTTCAAAGATGATACAAAAGGAAAATGGTAATTGCTGTAGAGACTGAGGAGAAATGGTCACATTAATTCCCTGCTGGGAGAGCTCTGAATTGATCATTCATTCTGGAAAGTAATTTGGAACTATGAGCCAAAAGTCACTAAACTATTCATACCCATTAACTCCAAGGTACTGCTACTAGATCTATACATGCCAAAGAGAACAAAGAAAGGGAAAAGGAACTCATATGTACAAAAATATTTATAGCAGCTCTTTTCATAGTAGTCAAAATCTGGAAACTAATCTATTCAGGAATGGCTAAACAAATCATGGTATAAGAATGTATTATAGCATTTTATAGGAATATTATTACACCAGTGGCATGGGAATATCATTACACCATAAGAAATGACGAAGGGGTGATTTCAGAGAAACTTGGGAAGACTTGCATTTCAGTTCAACACAGTAAACATTTATTAAGCACCTACTATATGCTAGGCACTATGCTAACCTCTTAAGCTCTGGAGATACAAAAAAAAAAAAAAACAGGCAAAGGACAGTGCCTGCCCTCAAAGATCTTATGATCTAATGGGAGAGACTACATGCAAATAAATTTACAGAAAGCAAGCTATAGGCAGAATATATAAGAAATAATTAACAGAAGGAAGGCGCTGGAATTAAGAGGGTTAATAAAGACTTCCTGTAGGAGATAAGATTTCAGTTGGTACTTAATGGAAGCTAGTTAAGACCAGTAGTCAGAGAAGAGGAAGGAGAATATTCCAGGCATGGGAGACATTAAGAAAAAAAGCCTGGAGTCAAAATATGGAATGTCTTGTTTGTGGAACAACCAGAAGGCCAGTGTCACTGGATTAAAGTGTACGTGTTAGGGAGTAAGGTGTAAGAACTGGAAAGATAGGAATAGAGTGGATTATGAAGGTCTTTGAATGTCAAGCAGAGGATTTTGTGTTTGATCCTAGAGGCAATAGGAAACCACTTGAGTTTATTGAGCAGAGGAGTGTCATAGTCCCACCTGAGATTTAGGAAAATCACTTTGGTGGTTGAATGGAGAATGGATTGGAGTAGGGAGAGACTTGAGGCAGGTAGACCCACCAGCAGGTTACTGTAGTAATCAAAGTGTGGGGTGATGGGGACCTGCACCAGACTTGGGGCAATATCAGAAGAGAGGAGGGGTGTATTCAGGAGATGTTGCAAATGTGAAATGGATATGCCTTGGTAATATCTTAGATATGGGGCAGGGGGTTGGGGGTGAGAGACAGCAAGGAATCCAGGATTACTCCTAGGTTGTGAACCTGAGGAACTGGGAGGATGGTGTTACCCTCTACAATAATAGGGAAGGTAGAAGGGGAGAGAGTTTAGGAGAAAAGATCATGAATTTTGTTTTGAGCATATAAAATTTAAGACATCTAGTGGATATCCAGGTAAAGATGTCTGAAAAGTAACTGGAAATGTGAGGTTGGAGGTCAACAGAGATACTGGGACAAGATAGATCTGAAAATCAGTACCATAAAGATGGTAATTAAATCCATGGAAGCTAGGGGCAGCTAGGTGATGCAGTGAATAGAGCACCGGCCCTGGAGTCAGAACCTGAGTTCAAATCCGGCCTCAGACACTTAACACAAAAAAACTAGCCGTGTGACCTTGGGCAAGTCAACCCCAATTGCCCTCCAAAAAATAAATCCATGGAAGCTGAGCTCACCAAGTGATATAGTATAGAGGGAGAAGAAGAAGGCCCAGAACAGAGCCCTGAGGAATACCTGTGGTAAGGGGGACTTGCATGAGCCAGTGAAGAGTAAAGTGAAGAGAACCAAGGGAACAAGTGAAACAGTAATAACATTGTAAAGTAAAACAAATTTGAAAGATTTAAGAATGCTGATCAATGCAATGACCAACTATGACAGACCGCAGTAGAAAGATAAATAAATGATAGATGAATAGATAGATAAAGCATTTATTAAGTGTTTACTATATATCAGATACTGTTACCCAATAAAAATACAAATATAAGCAAATAGAAAGATAGTTGCTACCCTCATGGAGTACATACATTGTAATGAGAGACGACAACACATAAGACAGAAAAGTCCAGAGGGGCCAGGCAAGACCAAGAGAGAAAGCTGGCCTAGGCATTTTCTTAAATGGTGGCTCTGGGCAGAATTCCAAAGGACTGATGATGAAGCATCAGAATGCTATCTACTTCCAGAAAGAAAGGTGATGGATTCAAATGGCAGGATAAACACAAATATCCAGAAACAGCTAATGTGGGAATTTGTTTTGCTGGACAGTGTATATTTGGTTTTTTTTAAAGCTTTTGTTTGGGGGGGGGGGTTTAAAGGTTCTGTTTTTTTCTGTCTTCTAAATTGGGGAAAGAAGTAGAGGGTGCAGTTTAGAGATAGGGCTGCCGGGAAAAAAAAGAAAAGAAAAAAAGGTCATTGTAATGTATTTTTTTGAAATGCACAGAAAAGAACAGAAACAAAGACCAGAAGGAATCCCAGATAAGCAGGTCAGCTTTGAAAGTTACATTTGAATTTATTATATACTTGAAAACAAAAGCAAGCTGTCTATAATAGATTCACAATTTCACACACAGCCCTCTCTGTTCTACTATGTACATTGGAGTGCTCATTTTAATTGATATTTGCATGCTAAGTTCAAAATTTTTTTAAAGGGAGGAAACAAGAATCCTGCATCCACACCAGAGTGAGATATGAAGATTTTTCAGTCAATAAACCTTAATGCTCTTTATAAATATAAATATCAGTATTAGAATTACTTATCAGTTGGAAAATGCAGAGCTGCTACTGTCAATGACTCTCCTAGTCAATCTAAAATCTCTTCTCACTATATTCTTGGTGATCTCATCAGTTCCCATGGATTGAATTATCAGCTCAATAGAATGTAGCTAGCCCTCATATCTCTCCTGAGTACCATTCCCATGTTACTAAAAGTCTACTGGACATTACCTAGATTTCCCATAAGCATCTCAAACTCAACATATCCAAAATAGAACTTATTAGCTTTCCCCTTTGATATACCTCTCTTCCTATCTTCTTTATTTCCATTACTGTCCTTCCAGTTATCCTTCCAATTTCACACTCTGAGTCATCTTCCATTCTTCTCTATCCCTCACCTTTCATATCCAATCACTTTCCAAAGCTTATCAATTCTACTTCCACAAAATATCTATTCACTTCTTTCCACCACCCTAATCCAGTCCCTCACCATTAGTGACTATTTCAATAGTCCCTTAATTTGTTTCTCTCCTTCTAACCCCTCCTCTCTCTAGTCCAGACTCTACCAGAGGTTCCCAAAGTGGGCAATACTGTCCCCTGGGGGCACTGGAACAGTCCAGGTGGGGTAGTAGTAGCCTTGGGTACAATTGGGGGAGGGCATTGAATAAAAATAAGGGGGTGGTGGAAGCATAAGGAAAGAAGAGAAGAGAGGAAAATTTTGAAAACCCTTTCACATATGTTTTATCTGTTGTATAAGAGAGTTAAAGTTATAGTGATTACATTATTTTCCAAATAAACATAGAAAATACAAGTTATAACCAATCAGTGATCAAGTCTGACAACAGATCTTGGCAAGCATTGTCAGAAAGTCCAGCATGCAATGGGCAGGAACGTGTGTGTAATGACTTTTTTATAATACTATACTATAAAGTTACATGATGCAATATTGCATCATCGGAATTTCAATGCATGAAAAAACCCACAAATTTACAATAAATTGTTAAATTTCAGATGTGTCCATTTTTTAAAATATGTTTTATGGTTTTTTTTGAAATGATGCAAAATTCAAAAAGAAATGTTAAAGAAAGTGGATTTCCAGGGGGGCATTGAGTAATTTTTTTAAAGGGGGCAGTAGGTCAAATAAGATTGGGAACCTCTGCTCTACACAGATGCCAATAAACATTCCTAAGCCACAAATCTGTCTGTATTACTCCACTTTGAAGAACTGTCCATGACTCCTTATTGACTATAAGATAAACTACCAATTTCTCAATATGGCCTTTAAAGCACTTCATGAACATACTTCATGCGTAGTTGACCATATCAATAACAAAACTAACAAACAGAACACATGATTATTTCAGAAGATGCAGAAAAGTTATTAACAAAATATAACACCAATTCCTATTTTAAAAAAAACACTAGAAAAGAGGTAATAAAATGGAGCTTTCCTTAAACTGATATGTAGCATTTAACTAAAACCATCCACAAACATTATCAGTAATGAGGATAAACTAGAAGCCTTCCCAATTAGATCAAGTGTAAAGCAAGGAGGGAGATTATCACCACTATTATTCAATATTGTACTACAAATGCTAACTAACAATAAGAGAAGAAAAAGAAATTTAAGGAATTAAAATAGGCAATGAGGAAACAAAACTGTTTTGGAAACAATACAATGCTATACTTGGAGAATCCTAGAGAATCAACTAAAAAACTAGTTGAAATAATTAGCAAGTTTAACAAAGTTATAGAATATAAAATAAGCCCAAATCAATCATCAGCATTTCTATATATTACCAACAAAGCAAAGCAGCAAAAGATAGAAAGATAAGTTCTATTTAAAGTAATTATAGACAACATAAAATATTTGAGAGTATACCTGCCAAGACACACCCAGGAACTATATGAACACAATTCCAAAATACAAATGCACACTAATAAAGTAAGATCTGAACAATTCCAAAGATATTAGTTACTCATTAGTAGGCCAAGACAACATAATAAAAATGACAATTCTACCTAAACCAATTTGCTTATTCAGCATCATACAAAACTACCAAAAATCATTTTATAGAGCTAAAAAAAAAAATAACAAAATTCATTCGGAAGAACAAAAGTTCAAGAATATCAAGGGAATTTTTTTTATTTGAGGGAAGGTGGTCTAGTAATACCACACCTCAAACTATATTATAAAGTGGAAATCATCAAAGCAATCTGGTATTGGCTAAGAGAGATGGGTCAGTGGAATAGATTAGGTGCACAATATACAGTAGTAGTGACCATTATAATCTTGTGTTTCATAAGTAAAAAGATCAAGACTTTTGAGACAAGAACTCACTATTTGACAAAAACTTCTGGGAAAACTGGAAAGCAATATCTCTGTATAACAAGATGAAGTCAAAATGGTTAAATGATTTAGACATAAAGAGTAATAGCATAAGCAAAATGGGGGAGCATGGAATATTTTACTCGTAAGCTCCATGGATAAGGGAAGAATTTATTATAAAACAAAACATAAAGGATATTGTGGGATATAAAATAGATAATTTTGATTACACTAAATTTAAAAGTTTCTGCAAAAACAAAGCCAATGCAGTTAAGATTAGAAGGAACTCAGAAAATGGGGTGGGGGCATTTTACAGCAAGTTTTTCTGATAAAGGTTTCATCTTTCAAAGATATAGAGAACTGAGTCAAATTTATGATAATACAAGTTATTCCCCAGTTGATAAATGGTCAAAGGACATAAATAGGAAGGCTTTAGAAAAAGAAATCAA
Source organism: Petaurus breviceps papuanus (assembly GCF_028583685.1). Lineage (NCBI taxonomy): Eukaryota > Metazoa > Chordata > Mammalia > Diprotodontia > Petauridae > Petaurus > Petaurus breviceps. Next base: position 2,830,448 of record NW_027187400.1, read on the forward strand.
AATTTTCCAAATTAGTATAAAAATGCTCTAAATCACTATTTCTTAAAGATGAAAGAGTATTCAGTTTATATTCAAAGGCTTGGTTCCACTTGATTCCTTCCTACCAAATGCTAATTACATAGAAGTCCTTTACGATTAATAAATGGTGAATAAACTCACCTATCCAAGCAGATAACAAACAGAAACAAGAGAAGCTATACAGATTGGAATATACCAGATAACACACAGAGTAAATTAGAGAACTGCAAATTAAAACAACACTAACATACCACCTCACACATATCAGATTGACTACTATGACAAAAATGGAAAATGACAAATGTAGGAGGGGACACAGGAAAATTGGGACACTAATGCTCTGTTGGTGAAGTTGTGAACTGATCCAACCATTCTGGAGAATAAATTATCGTGTTTCCCCGATAATAAGACCTATCCCGAAAATAAGCCCTCCCCTTACTGTGTAAGATTCCTCTAAAATAAGCCCTCCCCCGAAAATAAGCCCTATTGAGATTGCTACTGTAGTGAAGGTGATCCCCTGCGCTACATGCTACATTACGGTACCCTCTGTATGCACCGTCCTCCCCCGGGTGAAATGCACGCCGTGCTCCAAGCTGCATCCAATCAGAGCTGCAGCAGTGAGCGCGTCATCCTGTTCTTCCCCAGTGATTTGCTTGCTGGCGCCATTGAGAGCAGTGCCGCGGAGGAGAGCTGAGGCAGGACAAGATAAGCCCTCCCCTGAAAATAAGCCCTCTGGTGTTTTTCTTTCCAAAAAATTTAATAAGACAGTGTCTTATTATCGGGGAAACACGGTAGTATTATGCCCAAAGTGTTATCAAACTGTCCATATCCTTTGACCCAGCAATACCACTACTAGGTCCACATCCCAAAGAGATTTTTTTTAGGAGAAATAAAAGACCTAAATGTACCAAAATATTTATGGCAGCTCTTTTTGTGGTGGCAAAGAATTGGACATTGAGGGGATGCTTATTGATTGGGGAATGGCTGAACAAGGTGTCATATTTGATTATGATGGAATCCTATTGTGCTGTAAGAAATGATGAACAAAATGCTTTCAGAAAAACATGGAAAGATTTTATATGAACTGATTCAAAATGAAGTGAGCAGAACCAGGAGAACAGTGTACACAATAATAGCAATAATGTATTATGATCACTGTGTACAATTTAGCTAGTCTCAGCAATACAATGATCTAAGCCAATTCCAAGGAACTTGTGATGAAAAATGCTATCCACCTCCAGGGAAAGAACTGATAGAATCTGAATGTAGATCAAAGCATAGTGTTTTTTATTTTGTCGTTTTGTGTGTGTTTTGTGTTTTCTTTCATAACATGACTAATTTGCATGACTACACATGTATAACCTACATCAAATAGATTGCCTTCTCAATGATAGGTGGAGGAAAGGGAAAGAGGGAAAGAATTTGGAATTCAAAATTTAAAAAAAAACAAATTTTAAAAATTATTTTTACATGTAATTGGAAAAATATTATTTTTTAAAACACTTAATGATATAATTCCAATCCATTTCATGTTACACTCCCTTTATGTTCATCATTTCTTTGCATACTATTTAATGTTCCCCCCAGATTCAATATATCATATTCCAGCTTCACATGTTTGCACAGATTGTCCTCTACACATGAAAATCTCTCACTCCTCATTTCCACCTTTTAGAATACCTAATTCCATATGAGACTCAAGTCAGGCACCATATCCTGCATGAGACCTCCCTTGATCTTCTCAGGTATTAGTGCTTCCTCCAAAAAAATTAATTCATAGTTTCTTTATGTATTCTAGAAACACTTAAATAAGGTTGTCTGTGCTGCCCTGGTCTACATGCAGCAATTAATAGATATCTCTGAAATCTCACTCACCCTTCTCCAAGGGAGACATTTTTGCCTAGAGGGGTGCAGGAGATTGTAGTCACTAGGTTGAACAATTCTCTCCTCAGAGAGGAGGCACTGGATAAGAATTATATCCACCCACCTAAATACTGTTAGTCATGGGAAATTATTTCATTCTTAGGTTCAAGTTACTTCCCACTATTTCTTTTTTTTTGCTTTTTTGGAGGGGGCAAGGTAGGGCAATTAGGATTAAGTGACTTGCCCAAGGTCACATGGCTAGTTTTTGTTTTGTGTCTGAGATTTGATTTGAACTCAGGTCCTCCTGACTCCAGGGCCAGCTCTATTCATTGCACCACCTAGCTGCTACTACTTCCTACTGTTTCTTAAAGATGAAAGAGTATTCAGTTTATATATATATATATATATATATATATATATATTCAAAGGCTTGGTTCTACTTGATTCCTTCCTACCAAATGCTAATTACATAGAAAACCTTTACAATTAATAAATGGTGAATAAACTCACCTATCCAAACATATAACAAACAGAAACAAGAGACGCTATACAGATTAGAATATACCAGATAACACACAGAGTAAAAGTATTCTCCCAAGGGGAGTGAGATATCTAAACTCAACCAAGAGAGTCCCCCCACCCATCTCACTCCAAGAGCAATTCTCTAGTCTGTAGAAAGGAAAGCTGAAAATCAAGGATATTTTGGGGTGTCTGCCTTTCAAGGTCTGTTCTTTCTCTTTTAATTTCTCTGAAGAGCATATGAAATCACACATATCCTTGATCTGAGCATCAAGGAAAAAGGTCTCTCCTCCCTCAAGCTTTCACCAACTCTTCTACTCACACTAGCACACAGCCTTAAGTCATCACTCTCTCCACCAATGTGTAAAGTCTTAATGCAAATCCACTAGACTTGAACTCCTGGTTATACTTACATAGTTCAGATATGACCGCTAACCCCCTATTGTACTCAGGCTGTCATGCCCTGGTATGAGGTGGGGTCACTCACTTTGTCAACATCTATTTCTTAAGGCCAGAGTGGTAGCCGCCTTGGTTACTACTGTAACTCTTGGAGTCCTAGGGGTAAACTTTGTGGATGACTATTCCTACCAAAACTATGACTTGCAAATTCCAATCAGTGTATTTTTCATTAACAAATTAGCCACTGATACTTAATCTTAATCAAAATATTTACTGAAATATAAGTCAGACTATACTATCTGCACAACATTCAACCTATGGACTTCAATTATTCTTTACCACTATTACTCATAGCATCTGTGGGAAAAGTGAACATACATCTAAAGTTCTGGGGTAGGAAAGCATTCATACAGGGAACATATATAATCAGGGCAATTCTTAACTCTGGAAATGTGGACCTCAGTGTTCTGATTCTCTCTTGGGAACTATCCATAAGAGTTTCTTGATCAATGTATCGTCTGTGTTAAACAGATGCTTCTACTGCTAATCAGGTCTGATCTATACTGTGTTTAACTAGAAATTCACTGGATATGACATATCAGCTGGAATAGTTCATCTATTGGACAGTTTCTCTGGTTTTCTGACTCCAAGCTATTCTTCTACCCAACTGGACTTACTTCTCAACAGCAGCTGTAATATCTGTCACTTCCAGATTCAGACTGAAGTGATGCTTTCAGTCCAAGTATTATTTTGGTCTTTTAGGGAAAACCACCTACCTTATCCTAAAGTTGACAAATGCCTGTCCAACTTTTTTCCTTTGCAGGATTCTTCTCCTCCATTTCTCAGCAGCAACACTTGCCAATGCAGACAAATATTAACTGTGTTATCTTCTAGTTTTTCTTCTCATTTATTTTCTTCTCTCTATTTTTCTCAGAAGCAAATCATGATAGAGATTATAATCTTTCTGCCCTTTCTTATTCTTCTCAGCAGCAGGTGAGAATAGAGAGCATTCCAGCCTCTCAATAGCCAACTAATCTGCCTGCCAACAAGTGACATTGTAAAGAGAAAAAACTCATCTCTCTGACCTCACTCACCTCTTCTCCTCTGACCTATTTTAGTTCAGAAACTGTCTTCTCTATGAATGACTACACTTTAGTATATGGTAGTAAACAAATTCTCACCTTCTGTCTATAATCGAGTATGAGGAATTTATCTCAAATCATAAAACAGTGATAGTGTCTATATTTCCCTAGTTACTAACCTCAAAGTTCTTGAATTCTTCATATTTAAATCACTGAAGCAGATTTCACTCTCCATCCAAGCCAATACTCAACAGTTTGTCACATGCAAATGAACAACTGCCATCTCAGATCTCTAGATAAATTAAACTTGGTAACTATTTCTCTTAGAACTCTAAGGCAAGTAGCATGTGCTTTCATACAAATGAATAGGGTCACCCCATTACACTTACATATGTACATTTTCCCCCATATGTTGTAAGTTCCTCTCTATTTGTGGTACCAAGGTGCTAGAAGCAAAGTAGATGCCATTGACTGGGGAATGTTTAAAAAAGTTGTTACAGTAACATAATACAATATTGTTGCACTATTAGAAATAATGAATACCGACAAGCATGGGAAGACTTGTATGAAATGGTGCAAAGTGAAGTAAGCAGAACCAGAAAAATAACATCCACAATGATTACATCAACAAATAGAAAGAACAACAAAATATTCAAAATGGAATGCTAAAAAAAAGTAACAACCAAGATTGGCCCTTAACAAAAGATATGAGAAGACACTTTCCCCTCTCTATACACACACTTCTTTGTAGACTTGAGAGAGCATGGTTGTGAAACTCTAAATGTAACAGATTTTTCTTAGTGTCAGTTTCACTAAACTTTTTTTCCCTTTTTTTATTCCTTATTATAAAGAATAATTATCCAGGAAGGATCAAGGGGAGTGATACAGTGGGAAATTCAGAAGGCATAATAACAGATGTTCTTATTGTTCAGTCATTTCAATCATGTCCAACTCTTCATGAGCTCATTTTGGGGCTTTCTGGGCAAAGATAATGGAATGATTTTCCATTTCCTTCTCTAGCTCATTTTACAGATGAGGAAACCAAGGCAAACAGGGTTAAATGACTTGCCCAGAGTCACACAGTTAGTAAGTGTCTGAGGCCAGAGTTGAACTCATGAAGATAAGTCTTCCTCCTTCCAATCCTAGTGCTCTATCTGCTAAATCACCTAATTGCCCCATGAATATATAAATGAAAACTTTTCTTAAAAAAATGATTATGAGTTCCTAGTTTCATTTTTTATTTTTTATATTTACTACTTAGCTCAGTGCATGACATATAGTGGGAATTTAATAACTCTTTGCTGGTTAATTAGTTACTTATCTCTGTGCTTGTTGCTTCTCCCAGAGTGTAGAGAAAGCATCTGGAAGGCAGGGTTTGCTTTCATATTGGTTATTATATCCTCAGCACATAGGACAGAACCTTGCAGATAGTCATACTTAATAAATACTTGTTGACTTGAATAGAACGGAATTCACACATCCTCCCTTGTGACTTCAACTACAATACAGTGGGCAGGGAATGAGGGTGAAACCTTTCATCCAATCACACATCCCTGTGGTATGTGGGCCTTTGACCACATCTGGACTGATATTTATTTTTCTCCACAATATACATATTCTCTCAGGCATCTCTTTCTGCCTAGCCGCCTGTCTCCATTTGGCTGCTGTCAATCAGACATCAGATTAGATTACACTTGGTGGAAATCAAAGCCGGTGTTTTGACAAAAGGTAAAGGAAAAGGAGGGGGGAGAAAGCGAAAACACACCAAAGTCAGAAAAAGAAATGGAGAAAGATCTGAGCGTGGATTTTTATATTTGTGCCAGAAATGTGTGGCAATTACCCCCATAACACCAGAACATTCTAGGACTGGGAGTGAGCAAGGGTGGCAATGTTTGGACAGCTGGAGCACTGGGGAAAACAGTACTTGGTTCTTCTTGGCCTGGATTTGTGGGTCTAGCCTGACAATCTCAGAGTGGAGAAGAATAGCAGAGACAACCTAATCCAGCTCATACTTGGCAACATCTCTAACAAGTGAGCATCCAAGTTCCATTTGAATATACTCACCTCTCCAAGTGACAGGAACTTTACTACCTTATGAGGCATTCCATTCCTTTTTGTACAGCTCTGGTTATTAGGAAAATTTCCATTAAAAAGCCAAAATCTGCCTCTCTGTAATTTCTTCTAGTTATTCCTAGTACATCCTCTTTCCAATACTTTAAGACAGGTTGTATCGTGTCTAACCCACCACCACTTCCCCAAATGCTATTTTCTGATGATTTTAGTTATATTCATATGGTATGGTTTCTCCCTTTTACTGTGGATTCAGCTTATCTCCACATGTCATAATTTCCGGGCCCCTCACCATTCCACCCACCCTCTAGGGACTGCAGGTCACTCCATCATTATTTTTCTAATACCACATTCCAAGTCTAGTCTAACTGGCCACTAGCCATGGACAATGACCTCTCTTGTTAAAGGTACTGCTTCTATCACCAAAGTCTAATAATAATAACTAATATTTACAAAAAAATACTTTAAACTTTGCCAAGTATTTCATATAGCTCATTTGATCATCACAAAAATTCTGTAAAACAGGTAATAATAATACCTGCTTCGTAGGATTTTGTGATTATTTTACTATTTATTTACTATTATTATCCCCATTTACTATTATTGCCTCCATTTTTATAGATGATGAAATTGAGTCTGAGAGAGGTCATATGACTTGCCTAGGATCACACTGCTACTAAGTGTAGGAGAGAGGATTGGAATTCAGGCTTTCCTGACTCCAAGTCTTCACTGCTAAGAACCTCATTAGCTCAAACCCACTTCCATTTTTATACTTTAACCCAAAAGAGTAAAGCTCTAATGGTGGGATTTAAAACATTAATGACTGACTGTGGGAGGAAGGAGTGGGGAGCAAGGATCCTTCACAGGTGTATGTAAAGGAGTCTATAAAACCTTTTCAGAAATACATTCTGTTTTGTTCGGTGGCTTTAGAATGTTCAGAAGACAAATGGTCTGGTCCCTTTGAAAAACCTGGCTTGTAAAGTAGAGAAATTATTCACCTTGGTATGTGGCTTATGAGTCAATGGATGAGTTAGTAGCCACTTGTAGATGGAAGTACCTTCTGTGTGTCTCTGGAAAGGGAAAGTCATTGAGTAGAGAGATAAATGTGGGACTCCCAGCTCTAGAGGAGACCTCCAAAGGTGGTATGTACACTTTATATTTAGAGAGTAACAAGATGTTAAGTAGGTGTCCTCCCCTGAGAATCCTTTAAGTATAGAATCTCAAGGCTAGAAAGAACTCCTTCCAATCCTTATCAGAAAAGGAATTTCTTCTATGAGATCCCTGATAGTTGGTCATTCACCCTCTACCCAAAGAGGATAGTGAATTTCCTGTGACTGGGAACTCCCCACCACATGAGGAAGATCTATCTCACTTTTGCACAACTTTGGCTATTATCAAGGATTTCCCCTATATCAAGAATTCTTTTTTTTTTGTGACATGAACCCCTTTGGCAATCTGTTGAAATCTATGGGTTCCTCAGAATAATAGTTTTAAATGCATGAAATAAAATACATAGGATTACATTTCAATTACGTTCAATTATATTGAAATAATAATTATAATATTTTTAAATAAATTCATGGACTCCCTCCCACCTACCCCCAGTGAAAGTTAGACTGGTTTTCCCTTAAAAGGCATTAAGATCTTCCTCCAGATTTGATTGACTCAGGGACTAAAAACTTAGCCTGTTCATGTCACTTTCTGAGCACAAAATAGCCATTAGGAGCCCCAGGAGCCCTCTCCAATGATTGGCTGTTGGGGTCAAGATGGATAACTCAAGCAAGGGAGCTTTGGTCAGATGAATTAGCTGAGGATGTCGTCGATGCCTGTCCTTGTAGGATATCCTTCTCCTGCTATGGTTAATCTCCTTTTGCTATTTTTTTTCTTTCCAATATCAAACCCAATATTTTCTGTCTAACCTGAGTCACACTCAGACTAGAATCCCTGCTCCCCAACACATACCTTTCCAATATTAATACTCCCTAGTCCCCTGACACATATGCTTTGTTCTGGGGACACTGGCCTCCCTGATGTTCTTGGAACAAGACGCTCCATCTCTCAACTCCCAAATTTTTCAATGGCTGTCCCCACATCTGTCCCCATGCTCTTTCTTCTCATCTCCTGACTTCTCTGACTTCCTTCAAGTCCCAGTCAAAAATCCTACCTTCTACAGGAAGCTTTTCCCAACCCTCCTTAATTCTCCTGTTCATCATCTCCAATTTATCCTGTCTATAGCTTATTTGTTTATAATTGTTTGCCTGTTGTCTCTTCCATTAGACTGTGAGCTCCTTGAGGTTAGAGACTGTCTTTTGCCTTTCCTTGTATCTCCATGCCGGGTCCATAGAAGGTGCTTAATAAATGCTCATTGCCTGATTAAGAACTTGAATGGAACTAAAATCTGCCCCTGCAGCCTTTATCAACTCTTTTTATTTCTGCCTCCTGGATTCAAGAAGAACCAGTCCCTCCTAGTTCTGGGGCAGCTCATTCTACCTTTGAACAGCTCCATTTCTTAGAAAGTGTCTTTCTTCATATAGGATCTAAGTCTGTCTCTCTGCCAATCCATATATGGCTCCCAGGTTTTCCTTTGAAGGTTAAGCAGAACAAGACTATTTCCTTTTTCATATGATATCCCTTCAAATAACTAAAACAACCATCCTATCCCCACTAAGTTTCCTAAAACTGATCCTTCTAGGGAAGGATCTCAAGGTCCTTCAGAATCCTGGCTGCTCTCCTCTGGATGCTGTCCAGTTTAACAACATTCTACCTAAAATGTAGCACACAGATGTGACTCCAAATGTGGTCAGAGTACAGGTACTCCCTTCTTCCCAGTCCTAGACACTGTAATTTCTTACAGAATAAGATTGCCCTCATGTGCAATCTATGAAAACCCAACTTAGAATAGAGATCTAGGAGATGGGAAAGGATTCAGTGGCATCCCAAGAAGTGAAAGAAAGATACTTTAGGGATAAAGGAAGTAAATATTTGGACAACAAAGAGGGTTAATAATAATAGGTCACATTCATATATCATTTGAAAGTTCACAGAGAAGCTTTCCTCAACAAAACTGGGAGGTAGAAAGTGAATGTATTGCTACCCCCATGTTACAGAAGGGGAAACTGAGGCCCACATGAATTCAATGGTCACATGTTGTTTGCTTTTCAAACAGTTAAAAAAAGTAGTATGAAGGCTCCTTAAACAGGCAGCATTTCTCTCTATTTATCCCCAGTGCCTAGCAGATACAATAAGAGTATCAGCTTCTTCTACATAGGGATTGTTCATACATTGTCTTGTATCCACAGACCTAGTCCATTGCCTGTCATATAGTAAATACTTAATAAATGCTTACAGATTGATTGATTGACTGAAGGAACTCACAGGTGGGTTGGAATCCCTAGTATCTGCCTAGTACCTTACATGCAGTAGGTATTTAATAAGTGCTTGCTGAATTGGATGGAAAAAGTGATGAAGGGATACTTGATTTGTATTTATGAGTTTGTGTTTCAGCCCTTGCTATGTACACCCAATGTTCTCATCAATGTGAGGTCTCTTTCTATGGAAGCCATGCCTATCCTTTGCACTCTTGCCTGTGCACTCTTATAAATCCATGACAGGGGGATCCACTCAGCCTGTTAGGGGACTTCTCGTCCTCTTGACATTGCCTGGATACCACTCCGATTCTCAGATGATGCATCTGTCACTCCTGACTCTCAATATTTTTGTTTGCTGGCCATATATATTTCTAATTACACCTGATGCCGTATCTCCTACAGATTTCTTCTTTTACAATGTGTTACAGTCTCCTCACACCCACTATATGCCTCTCCATTGTCCCTTGGGGGATTTGCAGTTTCAATTTTCAAAGACTAGAGTGTTCCATGACTCTCATCCCTCTCTAATAGCAAGGCATGCCTCATTAAACTGCAATTTTTACAACTTACACCAAGAAAGTAGAAACTAATCAATATATATGAGAGATAAGGATAAGGACTGGACTTGTGATTAGAGGGATATAGGGAATTCCCAGATGAGGAAACTCCCTCCACCGATGCAGGTTACCACATTCTTTGCAACTCACAGTTTGAAAAGGTTCCCTAGAGCACTGAGAGGTTATCAGTATTATAAGTTAAAAGTGAACACTTATAAACACAAGTTATAAGTAAACACTTATTCAATACCTACTATGGGCCAGATTCTGTGCTAAGTGTTGGAGATACAAAGAAAGGTTAAGAGGCAATCCCTGCTCTCAAGGAGCTCATGATCTAAATGGGGAGACAACAGACAAATAATTGCATACAAACGAGAAGAAATCGGAGACAACCAACAGAGTCACACAGCCATTGTACATTGCCTTCCTGGTTATGAGAACTTTCTGTCCACTGCACCAGTGGTCTCAGACTCAGATGGGAACAGACGACTGTAGACAGACAAGTGACTTAGAAAAAACACAAATTAACATTGTTGTTTTATTTTTATTTCTTTTGCTAGACATTCCCCAATTACATTTTAATCTAGTCCTGGCCCCACTTTGTCAACTGCTTGAAGAACACATTTGACCCTTCTGCTTTACACTGTAACTTCCTCCATATATGTATATTTTGTGAGAAGAACATGTGTTACAGCCTGGCTTCTCTCAGTTACCTGGGCCTAAAAGAAGTCTATCTGTTGGGCCTAGATCACCCTAAACAATATCACCTTTTACCAATGGCATCTTTCAGAAGAACCTACAATGGTGCTTCCAAGGAGCTTGCTAATCGCCAGAGGGCTAGCCTTCTGACTGGTAACTCTCCCAGAAAAGCATAACAGTTCCTAACTCCACTTAAGTGCATTGAAGGTAACAACCAGTTATTTTATTTTTCTTTATATCCTGCACACAGGCCTCAATAACTATTTATTGGATCAAGTTATTGATTTTAGATGTAAACAGTTAACATTGAGTATGATAACAAAATGACCAAGTATAAATATCTGGTTCCTCATTCCTTCACTCAGCAAACTGTTGAGTTCTTCCTATATTCAAGGCCCTATGCCAAGAGGGAGACAAAGATGAATCATACACAATCTTTACTCAAATGAGTAAATCCATGAAGAATCTACTTTAATAAATGAATGAAATTTATATTTGTAATAAGCACATAGATTGTGAGAGGTAGCTGTCTAGATGGCTCAAATTCCACCTCTGACACACACCAGCTGTGTGACCCTAGGCAAGTCACAACCCTTAGTTCTCTTCTGGGCCACCCTCTGAGACTAGAGATTTCAGAAAGGGTACTAATCTGTTTTGGTAAAGGGAGTTTCCTCTTTCAGGAGTTCCTTATACCAATGAAATCACAGCTCCAGTCTATTTTACTTTATTTGTAAATGTATTACTGGGATGTGTGGGGTGTTCAGGAAGGATTAGCACTTCTGGTGTGATGATTTTCAGAGGTCTTCTCAGGGCTGCTCATCCACCTTTGGTGTCTACCTTGCCGCTGTACTTTGTCCCAAACCTCACGCACCAGAAATGTCCTCGGGGCTACAGAAAAACATTCTTCTTCTACCTCACAAGCAATTCTCTGTCTCTGTCTTCATACTGCCTTATAGGACCTTCTTACCACTTGCCTCCTTTTTTCTTCAACATGGTATGTGTCCCCTTTGCAGTAGTTTTTCTTAATGGGTCCAGGAGCTGAAAAGGAATTTCCCCATACATTTTTTTCATTCACCCTTCATTTTTACTATATACACCAAGACTGTTGGGCTAGGCTATTAAAATTATTATAATTAAAATTATCCTTGTAAAACAAGGGTAGCCCCTCCTACATGCCACTCACTGTGCTAAGCACCATTTTTACAAATCTCTCATTTGATCTTTATAACAACCCTGGGGAATAAGGGTCTATTATTATCACCACTTTACAATTAAGGGAACAAAAATTAGGTAGCTTGCCTATGATCACACAGCCAGTAAGTGTCTGAGGCCAGATTTGAACTCTGCATCTACCTAATTCCAGGTCCACTTCCCTATCCACTGTACCTCCTAGATGTATACCATAACTGGTACAACTAGAGAAGCGAGTGTGGACAGAGCTAGCTCAGACCAGAGAGAGAAAAAAGGGGGGAGGGAGGTTTGTAGCCCCCACTACATTTACTTAGTAAAGTCTTCCTTCATTCATTTTCTTTTAACTAGATATCATTGGTATAGGCAGTTCTTAGTGAGGAACTTCTCTCTACTCATGACTCTACAAAATTTTAGCCTTCTAGAATTGCTAGGACATTGAGAAGTCAAATGACTTACCCAGAGTCATACAACTAGTGTGTGTCAGAGTCAAGACCTGAAAACCCAGGATCCCTGACATTGAGGCTGGTTCTCTATTCACTTTATCATATCCACTTTCCTTCTCCATCAAAGGTACAAAAAAAAAGATGTTGCTATAGGTCAGGCCCAAATTATCCCAAACTCTGTATTAGTGTAATCTAAAAGTAACCAGGCTCTGTTGATTCCCTGAAATACTTAGTGTAGTATCAGAATATAGCCAGGAATTAGCTGAAGGCTGATGTGCCAATTTCCCCCTCTCCTAGAGTACTCTAACCTGAATTTCTCTTCATACAAAGACTTCTTGTCCCATTACCTAATGAGTAACCTGGACAATTCTAATTGTTTGCTCAACAATGGGAGAGGTTTGTGACCCAATGGAAAGACAACTAGTCTGGGAGTCAGGAGTCCTTGATTCCGATACCTGCTCCATTTATTGTCTGTGAATGAATGAATGATTCCCTCTCTCTGGGCTTCAGTTAACTCATCAGCCAGCTGGCACAGTGGATAGAGCCCTAGGCCCGGAGTCAGAAACCCTGAGTCCAAATCTGGCCTCAGATAAGTCAGTAAACCTCTTTTTATCTGTTTCCTCAACTGTATAACAGGGATGGAAGACAGTTATGTGGCACAGTGGGTAGAGAACCAGGCCTGGAGAAAGGAAGACCTGAATTCAAATCCAGCCTCAAACATTTACTGTGATCCTGGGCAAGTCACTTAACCTCTATTCACCTTAGTTTCTTCATTTATAAGATGGGGATAATAACAGCACCTGCTTTGCAGGATTGTTCTGAGGATTCAATCAGATAATATTTGTAAAATGCATAACACAGTGCTTGGCACATAGTAGGTACTTTAAAAAAAGGTTTATTCCCTTCCTCTTGTCCATAAAATGGCCTTTAACATACAATGGTCTAAGATTCCTTCCAGCTATAGCAACCTATATAGACAGCTTATATTAAAAAAATTACCTTCCAGTACTTATATTCGGTTACATGGTCCTTTGTTGCTCTGACAATGTACATTAAGATTTCTCTGAGTATTTCAATGGCTATCAGCTTTTAAGGGTGATTCATTTTGTTCTTCTTGACCCCAGAAATCCATGGGGTGATGGGGCAGAAAGAACAGGAGCATGAATTTTGGCATGAATATGAAGAAAAACCACTAATAATTAGAGGTATGTAGTAGAGAGATGGGATGCCTTGGGATGTAACGGATTCCCTCATACTGGCAGAGTGACTCCTTGTCAGGGATCTTGTGGAGGGGCTTCCTATTTAACTGTGACTTGTATTAGCTGTGCTCTGTGGTTTCTTCCTCCTCTGAGATTCTATGCTCCTGAAATGGTTCCTTTAAAGTATAACTGCTTCTTGACATGAAGAGTCTGCTATACTTTAAGGGCCCCTCAGTTCTCTAGTTCATTGCTCCCACCCTTATGGAACCTGGGAACATCATTATCTGTCCCTCATCTAAAAGTAAACCACCAGTTCCCCTTCTAAGCCCTCAGGTTCACAAGGCTCAAAGCATAACCATTTCATTTATAAAATTATGGATATAGGAAGAGCTTCTATTTGAGTCCCTGTTTGATAATCAAAACTTCCCTAGGGAAGATGCATAAACTCCCTAAAAGACCTCTTTCTACAGTCTTTAGGATTTTCAGTAGTGCATTCATTGAGGCCCCAGCAAAGGATGAGGGAAGATCAAAGTTCCTTCCTCCCTGCTCCCCTCCACAACCCAAAGGCTCAGATTGCTTTTATCCATGGCTTTCTGCTTCCTGAAGCTCAGTGGCTTTTGGTGGGTTTCTTGGCTTCTCCATTCTTCAGCAGATGGTTCTTGCCTTCTTCCACAGGAGGCCAGCTCCCTGACAATGGGCACATCTAGAGTCTCTGCTCCTACCCAAAAGTGATTACAACTCAAAACCACACCTTCCTTTTGAAACTATTTCTGGAGAAGATTCCACAGCCTTGCCCAAAAGGTTTTGTCATTGCCTGTATTTCCTTCATGGATAGTTCAAATGAGTCTAATGGTCTGCTTTGAGCTGGCTAATGGTTAATCAGTCCCATTTGTGTCCTCTCTCCACTGGCACCCCAGTAATGTGTCTCCTGTTTGAGTCCTTTCCACTAAATCTTTGGGTTTGAAAGTATACGTTCACCCTAATTTGTCTTTCCTATCTCATGTCCCCTGGGACAGCTGCACAGGGTCAGCCAAGTGACTAATAGTTCCCGAAGGTTCTCCAAAAGAGATAGAAGGAAATAGCTGGGGCTGAGCTAGTCTATTTCTCATAAGCTTATTATGCATCTCTGACAAGATACGTGCCAAGGTCCCTTCCAACTCAGCTTTTTTATTTTCTAAGGACCTTCCCAGCCCACATATCCCATATTCTATGGTCCTTCCAAGTTCTGATATTCTGTGTTCTAACATTCTATAGGCTTTTCTAGCTCTAATATTTTATATCCTAAGGCCCCTTTCAGCCCCAAAACACAATGTTCAAAGGTCTCTTCCAGCCCAAACATTCTATGTTCTATGGTCCCTCAGTTCTGATATTTTGTGTCTTAAGGTCACTCCTAATTCTGATATTCTGTGTTCTAAGGTTCCTTCCAGATCTGACATTCTAGATTCTAAAACTTCCTTCCCACTCAGCATTCTATGGTTCTACTTCCTAACTGTGCTGAATGGTCAGGTCAAAGAAAAACAGAATCAAGACAACACAGAGACCAGAAGCATCTGCCTGAATGCCCCCCAATGTCAAAGCTGATGGTTTGTCAAGTCAGCACACTTCCCCTCCTCCATCTCTGGCATGGGCCTGTTAGAATCTGCTGACATCTGTGGCTGGGGGGATAGGGTGAATAATGATCGGGGAACACATGCATAATTTACACTCAGTCCTGCCTAGACGCCAAGTGACATTTCCCAGGGAAATTCCACTAAACCCTGGGGATAAAACACCCACTGTTTACTGACAAGTTTAATAAAATCTCTATTGTTTGCTAGAGCAGCTGACCTAAGCTTTCCTTCTCTCTTTGTCCCACCTTCCAGAGAAAGAGGGAAAGGGTGGAGAGCCCTTATCAGAGAATTATGGAGTTGAAAGGAAACTTGGGCAGCTGGCCCAACTCACTGCTTAGGAAAACATCCCTAACCAGGGCGTGTCCAGCTTCCAACCTGAAACTTGGGGGTGGGGAACCTGTGGCCTCAAGGCCACATGTGGCCCTCTAGTCCTCAAGGGCGGCCCTTTGACTGAATCCAAACTTCACAGAACATGTGTATGATAGAGGCAGCTGGATACATTAGTGGGTAGCCTTAATTATCAGAAAATTTCTCCTTTTATTGGTCCCCAAATTGCCTCCATCCCTCATAACTTCCTCCCATTGACCCTAGCAATGCTCTCTAAAATGAACCAGAGCAAATCCAATGCCATGGTCCAGAGAGATGTTTCATATCCTAACAAAGCTGGTAATGGTGTCAGAGCTGGTATTCAAATCTCTCTGGACAGCATAGGACATTGAACCAGATTAAGTAAGATGAAATATAATGGAGACAAATGTAAAGCCTTACACCCGGGTTAAAAAAAAAAAATCAGCTTTACAAATATAGGCTGGGGGAAACATGTCTAGGCAGAAGCATGTCTGAAAAATGAGGAAAATATCTTAGCAATATATGTTCAGTCAACGGTGTAATGCAGCAGCCAGGCTTAAAAGCCCATTACTAGAAGCATTCGGGTCCAAGAATTCGGCCAGTGTCCCACTGTCCTCTGCCCTAGTCAGTCTGCATCTGGAGGATTGTGAGCACTTCTGGATGTCACATATTAGGAAAGGCATTGATGGCTTCTGATGGCCCATGTTCGTAGGAGGGCAACGAGAACAGCCAAGGGCCCTGAGTTTGTTCCATATGAGGATAGGCTCAGGTAACTGAAGATATCTAAGCAGGAGCAGAGAAGTCTTTGGGGAGGAGAGAGCACCTGAGAGGTGATTTCCAAGGGTCTCAAAGGCCCTCATATGGAAGAGGGGTTAGCATGGTTCTATTTAGAGCCAGAAGGTGGAACCAGGAACAGAGGGTAAAATTTAAAGATAGATTTTAGTTAGATGGAAGGCAAAAATTCCTCACAAGGAATTCTCTCAGAGCAAACTGGGCTGCCCCTGGAGAGACCAAATTACCCATCATTGGTGGTCTTTTAAATTAAGACTGGGGGCAGCTCAGTGGCACCATAGTGCATAGAGTGCTGGGCTTGGAGTCAGGAAGACTCATATTCCTGAGTTCAAATATAGCCTCAGGCCCCTTACTAGCTATGTGACCCTGGGCAAGTCACTTAACCCTATTTGCCTCAGTTTCTTTCAAAATGGTCTGGAGAAGGACATGGTAAATTGCTCTGGTATCTTTGCCAAGAAAACCTCAAATGGGGTCATGAGGAGTCAGACACAACTTAACAACAACAAAGCCAAGTCTGGACAAGGATGGTTTGAATATGTTGTAGAGGACAGAGCTGTAATGAGTTACCCACAGCAACTGTGCTTCTGCCCAAGTATTGGAGGAGGTTAAAAGGCTGTCTATGTCACTTGTGCCGTCAAAAAGAGGAGGCAGAGATGCCAGAGACAAAGTCAGGGACAAAACAGGGA
Organism: Petaurus breviceps papuanus; assembly: GCF_028583685.1. Taxonomy (NCBI): domain Eukaryota; kingdom Metazoa; phylum Chordata; class Mammalia; order Diprotodontia; family Petauridae; genus Petaurus; species Petaurus breviceps. Next base: position 2,847,292 of record NW_027187400.1, read on the forward strand.
GAGTGGGGGTGGAAGTAGACCCCTCCTCCAGCTGAGGGAATGGCTTTGGACTCCGGCCCTTGCTGCTGAGATTCTCTTAGCAACAGGATGGGGTGGGGAAAGGGAAGCAGAAGCCATGGTTGGTGAACCAGAATGGTGCCTGGCCCTAGGCCAGGCCCAGTAGGCCAGGATCTTCAGTGCCAATAGCATTGGCCTTTCAGGGCCCACCTCAAAGTATCCCAGGGAGAAGGAAGAACACAGCTAACAAGCAGGATGGGTGGGGGAGGAGCAGAAACAGACTTCTAAGTGGTAGGTAGCTATGGCGTACAGGGAATAGAATGCTGGACTTGGAAGTCAGAGAGACTTAGGGTTCAAATCTTGCTTCAAATGCCTTCTAGCTCTGCAAACCCAGGCCTAAAATTGGGGATAGTAACAGCCCCTACTTCAACTGGCTGTTGTGAGAATTACAGGAGATGAAGTGCTTTACAAGCCTGAGAGAGCCTTCATATCAATGCTTCTCCTTCTTGTTACTTTTGTTACTTCTCTCACTTCTGAAAACTGTCCCCGGAGAGGAATAGAGGCCCTTCGAAAGTGCCACATTTCCTTCATGCATGAAGCCCCAGGGATGGGTAGAAGGATCTAGTGGATAAGAAGTAGTCAGAGGGACAGAGACAGAAAGAGAAAGAGGGAAAGAGAATGGGGGGGGGGGGAGGCAGAGAAAGAAGAGAGGACAAAGAGAGAGAGA
>NW_027187400.1:2848025-2856281 GCF_028583685.1 Petaurus breviceps papuanus
ATACTCTCATATGTGTTGGAACTGAAGGCCTTTGAGGCCCCTTCCAGCTCTGAAGTGGTTTTCTAAATGTTTTCTTTCAAGTTTTGAGAATTCCCTCTTGATTAATTAACAACCATATGTTAAGTACCTACTACGTGCCAGCCATGCTAGAGACGGACATTCAAAGACAAAAGGGGGACAAGTAATATCTTCAAGGAGCTTTGAAAGTATTTCATGCACCTCTACCACTAAGCAATCTAGGAATCAACAAGATTTTATTAAGAACCCGCTATGTCACCACATGAGTGGTGATGGCCTATAACCCTTGCCACTGGGGGTGGCTGCCATTGTTTGACTGCTTGAGCTCAGGAGTTCTAAATTGTAGTGGTCTAAGTGGATTAGGTGTCTGCCCTAAGGCAAGTGCTACTATGGTCCCCAGGAGCAGAGATCCACCAGATTGCCTAAAACATCAGCAAGAAAGCCAGGGTAGGTCAAAGCTCCCTTGTTCATCAGCAGTGGGATTAGGCCCAAGTGGTCCATGAATTCTAGTAGTCTGGGTGAGATAGGAAGGAAGTTATGGAGGAAGGAGGAGAAGGAAGAGGAAGAAGAAGAGGAGGAAGAAGAGGAGGAGGAAGAAAAGGAGGAAGAAGAAGAGGAGGAGGAAATAATAATGAGGACTATAAAGCAGCAGTTACAAGTCAGGCACAAAACAAAAATCAAGATGCTTACAGTCTATCTGGGAATAATACAGGCATGAATAAGTAAATACAAGGTAATCTGGGGAGAAGAGAAGCAGCTGGGAGAGAGGGGAGGGTCAGGAAAGGCTTTAGGGCAGCAGGTATCACTTGAACAATGTTCTGGGAGTTCTCCTGCCAGGCTCCATCGATAGAGAGAATACATGGCAAGAAAAACTACCATGGATTCTGTAATGTTCTGCAATGAAATTAGTCACAACAGCAGCTACGTACATTTAAGAAACAGTAATACATGTATAAGAGACATTTTATTGATTCAGCCTACAGAAGAAGTGTTTGCTTATTGATTAACAGTCACTGAAGGCAATGGAGCCCTCGAATATCCCCCTGCTTCACAGTTTGGATCTTAGGATCATAGATTGGAATTAGAAATAGATCTTAGAGGTCAATGGTAAGGTGAGAACAGGACTGGATGTGGAGTCAGGAGACCTAGGCTTGAAACCTGGCTTTGTCATATATTTGTTGTGTAATTATTGGAAAGTAATTTGACTGCTCTGGCCCTCATTTTCCTGATCTGTGGAATGGAGATAGCCATGTCTGTACTACCTGATTGGCAGATAGGTAGTTTTGAGGTTATATGCAGCATGTGGATAAGTGCTATTCACATACAAGTCCTTATCTCATACTTCTGGCAGCTCACTGGGGCACAGCAGGTTCCCAAAGCCCTCCCAAGCAGGCCTCAGAATCCAACTTTCACCTGCTCATTCAGAGACAGATTAAGGAAGGGAAGGAAGGAATAAGCATTTATACAGTGCCTTCCAGGTGCCAAGCATTTTTAAAATATTGCTTTATTTGATTGCAGCCCTGTGAGGTGGGTGCTATCAATATTCTCATTTTATAACTGAGGAAACTGAGGCAAACGGAGGCTCAGTAACTTTCTCAGTCTCTCTCTCTCCCTCTCTCTCTTTGTCTCTCTCTCCTTCCCTCCCCCCTCTTCTACCTTTCCTCCTATTTCACCATCAGTAAAAATAAGGTGGGGGGGGGCGAAGAGGGGAGGCATAGAACTAAACCTGTAAAGTGGAAATCCTTAGCCTAGGATCCATGGACTTCTTAAAAAAAAAAAGTGTGTTTTGATCACTCTATTTCAATATAATTGGCTTCCTTTGAATCCTATTTATATAATTTATGCATTTAAAAATGTTATTCTTAAAACGGATCCATGGGCCTCACCTGACTGCTCAAGGGGTCTAGGACTTTAAAAAAAAAAAAAAAGATTGCTCTACAATCACTTCCAGTTCTGGCCTTCTGTGTTCTAAGGACTCTACCAGCCTTGACATTGTCTGTTCTAAGGCCCCTCCCAACTCTGACATCCTATGTTCTAAGGGCCCTCTGTAATGGGAATGTAAATTTTGAAGATCTTCCCTGCCCCTAGGCTGGTGTGCACCTGAAGCCTGGGGTGGGAGGCTTGTTTTTCAGTTGATACATTTTGATTGGCCAGTGGGTCAATAAGGTTGTTACATTCTCTGAGCCAGGAGAAGGCTATATAAGCCCTGATGTGTAGCTTTGTTTCGGGACTCACTTTGAGAAGTATTCTGTGATTTGATCTGAATTCTGGGAAGCCGTTGTTGAGAGTCCCCCGGCTTTGAAAAACCCAGAATGTGGAAACCCAGATGTTGACTGGGTATGGATGTAATGGTTGGACAGTTTGGAAATCTGTCTACTTGATGTTTCTGTCTTGATGATTATGCCTGTATACTTTGAGGTTCAGGGTGCTGACCTTTTCTCCTGAACAAGGTAAACGATATACGTCTGACTGATTAAAGTAAGCTTGTTAACCCATTTTGAGTTGCTTTCCTTTAACAAAGCAGATCCAAGAACCTGTGTGAGCAGGCACCCTGGGGACACTGGGGTGCTTGCTGCAACACCCTCCCAGCTCTATTTTTCTAATATAGCTTTCCAAAGCACTTTCCTATTTATTACCTGTGAAGTAGGTAATACCAAGAATATTATACCCCTTTGCAGACAAAGATCAATCTCTGAATCAGCAGCAGAGCCAGGATTAGAACATTAATCTCTTATATCTACCCTCAGAGCTCTTTCCACTAAAGATATGAGCCCCAGTGGTAAGACAAACCAAGTTTATTAGTGTTTGGGGTGAAGGTTGGGGGAGAGAGAGAGATGGGGAGGGAAGGAGCTATGTCAAAATCAGAGGAGAAACCTAAGTAAAGGATTAATTAATGTCCCTAAAGAGACAGACATTAGATCTACACTTGGAAAGAAAAAGATTATTACATGGGTTGGTGAGAAATAGAATAAAAGGGAAACGCACATTATAGACCATAGATTCATTTGGATAAAGTAGGGAATCTATGCAAGAAATAGGACTGATTAAAGAAAGAAAGGCACTAGGGTACAGATGATGGGAGGCCCCAAAGACCAGATAAAGGATTTTGTATTTCAGCCAATAAGTCATTGGAAGCTCCATCTCCTCTCTCTTCTCATGTACCTTTTCCTCCCTTACTGCCCCATGATAGTAACCACTGGGGGCCATCTCCATCAGCAGCTGGTTGACACTCACCAACGGCTTCACCTTCTGCATTCAGTCACGCCGGGCTCTTCATTGTAGACCAGAGGGTCTCAAAGAGTCATTCAGGGATCGAGTCTACAAGGTCAAAACTATTTTCATAATATACTAAGATGTTTTCATTTCTAATCCAGTAAATATCAGTAGCTATACCCCACACAAACAAAAGATGTTTGATAGGGTCTTCGGTAATCTTTAAGAGTGTTAAAGGGGCCCTGAAATTAAAAAGTCTGAGAACTTCTTATCTAGAGGTATGAATGTGTGCTCTAAACCAAATCTCCTAGGTCATGCCCCTACTCCCTTCCTTCTATTTGTGCTGTCAATCAATAGCCATTTTGCAAAGTACCATTATCTACATAGTTTAATGGAATTAATAATAATAATTAAGAGCTATCATTTACATGGCATTTGGAGATTTGCAAAGTGCTTCACAAAGTTGATCTCATTTGATTGTAACAACAACCCTGGGAGGTAGGTACTAGTATCCTCATTTCACAGATGAGGAAACTGAGGCATACAGAAATTAAATGGCTTGCTCACAGAATCACAAAGCTAGTATGTGTCTGAGGCAGGATTTGAACTCAAATCTTCCTGATTTTGAGTTCAGCTGCTCCATAACAAGACTGCAATCATCTCAATGCTCCCCCCCCCCTTCCTACAAGGCAGTAGATATCTTATTTTCCCTGATTCTCAATTCAGTGTGAAAGAAACGACAGTTGAAGTGCTTAAAACAATCCTCTCACCTCCTGCTGGCTCAGGGAAGGGGAGAGATATCAGTCACTCACACAGCCTTCACCAGCTGGGTGCTGAAATCCTCCCTCATCATTCTAACAGCCCCTGCCGGCCTCTCCCTGCTGCTCCTCTCATTAGCTCACCTGGAAGACGCCCCACTCAGACAATAGCTCACATTGGTTGGTTGCGGTTGGTGGAACAGGGAATTTCTTTTCCAGGCACAGAGGCAGGCTGAGGCACAGTTTATCCCTGCTCTGCTCACTTGAGTACAAGAATGACTATTTCAGGATCTTTCCCCAATTCCAGAGAACAGGTCATGTCCATGGTGGAAAACTCCCCCTTGCTCTGTCTTCCACTTTCACATTGAAGGTTCTGGGCACCTAGTAACATTCACTCATCTTACAAAGGCACTTGGGAAAATTTGCTTCAGAATTTATGTATGTTCTGCCCCCCCCCCCCCAAAACCTTCTAGGAGATACATTACATGAAGAGAAAGAGTGAAAGTTCCTGGATGTGGGTTTACTACCTTATGTCAATGATTAGTTATGGGGAAATGCTGCACCTAAAGGTTCCCAGAGTCCAATGTCAAGACCCTCTCCATTTCCAAACCAATTGAGAAAACATCAGCAATGTATGCTGCTCTCTCTGTCTCTCTATCTCTATCTCCTTCTCACCCTCTCTCCCCTTCTCTTTACCTTATCTCTTCCTCTCTCTCCTTATCTCCCTTTTTCCCTTTCTCTCTCTTCCTCTCTCCCTCCCTCTCTCACCCCTTTCTCTGTCTCTCTGTCTGTCTCACCTTCACCTTCTCTCTCTCTCTTTTGCTCTCTCTCTTCCTCTCCCATCCCTCTCTCCCTCCCAACCTTCCCCCCCTCTCTCCCTCCCAACCCCCCCCTCTCTGTCCCCTTTCTCTTTTTCTCTTTCACTCCCTTTTCTCACAATGGAAGGAGGATTAGACTTGCTCTCTTTTGCCACAGAAGCAATGGTGAGAGTTACAGATAGTTTTAGGCTTTATGTGGGAGAGTGGAGAATCTAACATTTCGAGCTACTCAAGAAAGGGATAAACTACTTTGGGCTCTAGTGAGTTACCTTAATGGGAGGTTCTCATGCAGAAACTGCATGACCCCTTGTCAGGGGTGCTACAGAGAAAATTAATTCTATTTCAGACACAGACTGAACTAGATGGTCACTACTACCCTTTCTGACTGAAATTCTCCAATTCTGTGACTGGTTTTCCCAGCACTTTCCCTTTCCAACCAGAATTCCCAATGGACAACAGAGTGAAAAGTTTTGAGTGATGTGTCTCTAGCAGTAATATTAGTAATTGTGGTTTTACATTGAATCTGTGATATCATTGGCATAGGGAATTCCCAAAGAAGAAACTATCAACGGACATCAGCACTTCACAATCTTAGAGAATTTTCTGGAACCTTAAGCAGTTAAGTGAGCTACAAAGAGTCTAGTACATGTCCCAGGTACACCTCAAATCCAGGTCTACCTGGCTGTGAGAGCCCTGAGCCTCAGCCCCTACACCTGTCCAAGTAAACTTTGCACATTTCCACAGCCTTTTCTCTCTCATCTCATTTGACACTCCCTGCAGGATTCCTATTATCTCCAGAACAAAAGACAGATTCCTCCAGGGTTCCCCACAATTTCCATCCCACCTGACTTTCCAGCTGAATTTCTAATTCTTCACCTACAGACCCTATAAAATTCCAGCCAAACTGAATCGCTAGCTGCCCCCAGAACTCAACATCCCATCTCCCACCTCTATGGACCTGTCCCCAGGCAGAAAAGGTGCTCCCTCCACATTTCTGCCTCTCAAATATTTCTGTTCCTTGAAGGCTTGCTCAGTATCAACCTCTGCAGAAAAGCTTTCCCAGATAACTCCAGTTGCAAATGCTTTCTCCTTCGATTTATCTTGTATTTTTTAATTATCCCTATATAGATTTAGAGTAGGAAGGGAAGTTAAAGGTGAGACAGAGAGAGATGGATAGATGGATGGATGGATGAATAGATTAGATAGATACATAGATAGATACACAGATAGATACATAGGTAGATAGATGATCACAACATAAATGCAAGCTATCATTATTGTGGTTATTGTTCAGTCATTTCAGTCGTGTCTGACTTTGTGACCCCATTTAGGATTTTCTTAGCAAAGATACTGGAACAGTTTGCCATTTCCTTCTCCAACTCATTTTATAATTAAGGGAACTGAGGAAATGGGGTTAAGTGACTTGCCCAGGGTCACACAACTAATAAGTGTCTGAGGTCAAATTTGAACTCAAAAAGATGAGTCTTCCTGACTCTAAGTCCAACATTCTTTGCATTGTACCACCTAGCTGCTCAAGCTATCATTATTAAGCTCTTAATAAAGGTTTGAATTTAAAAGAATAAGCCAATGAGCTAAAGATTTAACCCTGTAAGCCTTGACCATAGCTCCAAGGCCTCCCTGGGCAATGGAGTAGAGTGAAGGGCAAAGTCCATAATTGTTGATATAATAGTAATAGCTGAGGCTGCTCTGATTTACAGGACTCTGAGCCCAGCCCGCTGTTCACAACATTACACAACCTTAACAGTCATGTCTGCACACGGCAGCTAGCTTATCTGATCAGATGCAGATATGCTTGAAGGTCAAGTTTTAGGTGAATGTCTATAGAGTGAGGAGGTAAAATTGTTCCTACTGGGGCCAGATGCCTTGACTGAAGGAATCCCAGGCTGCCCTCCCGGAACCACAGTCTTGCTCATGGCTGAAATGCTCTAAAGAGAAGGGAGGGTCCAGAAGCATGTGCCCTGAGGTGAATGGGAACAAGGATGATGGCTGTATGAGGCTGAGCTTGAGTTCTGGCAAAATAGTAATTATGGCGGACAGGGGCCACTTAACTGTAAGACCACAGAAACCCTAAGTATAGCTGAGGCTGTCGCCCTTGGAATCTGGACCTAGCGAGGCGAGCAGACACTCCTTCACTAGGCAGCACTGCTATTATTTCGAACCCCATTTACAGCTGACAACAGCTGGCATGTTTATAAAGGCTCTAGGGTTTGCAAAGCACTTTACACATATTCTCTCATTTGATGCTCCTGAGAGGTAGGTACTAAAGGTATTATTATTCTCATTTTACAGATGAGAAAACTGAGGGTCAGAGAGGTTAAAGGGCTTATCTGTGATCAGATAACTGGTACATATCAGAAGCAGGAGCTCTCTGAACACAGAACCCCACTGTCTCCAAGTCCAGACTTTTGAGGCTAATGAGTGGAGAGGAGGAGTGACCACCGGAGGTCACAAAGAGTGGAGTGGGCCAGAGGCTAAAGCCAGAACTATAAACCCAAGCAGATTTTCTGGGTTGCTGGGACAGTGCCTGCCCCTGCTGGTTTTTCCCGCGTTAGTCTCCCTACTGGTTGGCCAAGGACAAATTACAAACAGAGCTAAGCTTCTCCAAGACCCCCAAGGAGACATCTCCACAAGTATGTCCCGCTTGGGCTCTCCCCCCCACCCACCTCCTCCTGGCAACACATTTGGCTATTTGTTAAGTCTGCTGTCTGCTATAGATGTCAATTATGATAATTGATGAAACATTTTCCCCTGAGAGCATCCGGCACCTGTCAGCAGCTGCGCTCACTGGCCTCAGTCGGGGCCAGGGAGATTTATCTCAGCAGCACCAGCGGGGTTCAAGGGGCGGCAGGATCAAAAGCTCTCTCTGGGTAATTTGCTCTGGGACCCACCAATTAAAATGCAAATGACACAAACAGGGAGCGTGGAAGTGAGATGAATGCTTACCTAGGATAAAAGGACCAAGCAAAGCCCCAAAAGGTTAGAGTCCTTGCTCCCCTCCCTCCTTCCACCCTCCAACCCAGCTCCCGAGTCTGTGCAAGAAAACCTGCAAGAAGGAGGAGGAAGGAGGAGCCCAGGGAAGGAAAAGTCTGACTTCTAGAAGGTTGGGGCTGGAAGGGGCCTTTGATCGAAAAGTGGCAGAGCCTGGCATCGCTCCTATGGACTTGTTTGCATGTTGGTTCCCCCACTCCACTAGAATGTAAGCTCTATGAGGGGATCAATAGGAGGTGTGTTCGCTTCCTTTTTATTACCAGCACTTAGTATCTGGCACACAGAAAGATCTTAAATGTCTGTTGAATGACTAACTGGTATGGCCCTTAGAATGTAGATTGTCAGAACTGGGGGGAGCCCTTAGAACCCAGGATGTCAGAGCTGGGAGGGGCTTTAGAACACAGGATGTCAGAGCTGGGAGGGGTCTTAGAACACAGGAT
>NW_027187400.1:2856291-2879941 GCF_028583685.1 Petaurus breviceps papuanus
GAGGGCCCTTAGAACACAATGTCAGAGCTGGGAGAGGCCCTTAGAACCCAGAATGTCAGAGGTGGGAGGGGCTGTCTGACTCTGTGACCCATCTGAGGTTTTCTTGACCAAAGATACTAGAGTGGTTTGCCGTTTCCTTTTCCAGCTCATTTGACAGAAAAGAAAACTGAGGCAAACAGGATTAGGTGACTTGTCAAGGGTCACACAGCTAATAAGTGTCTGAGGCCAAATTTGAACTCAGGAAAACAAGTCTTTCTAGAGAGGACTCTTTAGGCCCAGAGTCTATTCACTGCACCATCTAGTTGCCAGAAAGGAACCAGTGGGTGGGGACTAAAGCAGAAATGAAGAGAAAGAAGAATGAGTCTATTGGGGATCCAGGAAGCAGTGTGTGGAACCAGAGGACAGGGATAGGGCTGAGGGGTAAAAGCTGGAGGGAGGGCAGGGTACAGCACAGGGACAACAAGAGAAAGGGAAGGGGGAGAGGAAGGTGTTGGGGTCGTGGGCAGGGGCAGTGGAAGAGTAGCAGGGACAACAAGAAGGTAGAGGGACATGACCCAGAGACTTACTGTGTTCTTACCCACCTCTGGCTCTAGTCACAGAATCTCATAACAGGATAGCACAGTATCATCTGTACCTGAACAGGAATCCTCTCTATGACATGCTTCCCATGGTTGTCAGCAAAGCCTAAACTAAGAGAGCAAATTCAGTTGTGGAACTGGGGTGGATGGCACAGAGGACTGTCTGCCCCCAGTGTGACCATCCCAAGAAGAGGGAGCGGTCTGTCTCCCAGAGAGTCCAGAACACATTCCCATGTCATGGCCAATGGTCCCAGCCCCCTAGAACCTTGGGGAGCCCAAATGAATAGCCCCCAAAAGAGACATAATGGCAACAGCCCTGGAGGGGATGGTCCACGGCCCAAAGAAAGAGAGAAAGGACCTGGCACAGACTGACAAGAGCCAGGAGAGCAAGTATGAGGTCAGAGAAAGTCCATCCCATCCTCCCCTGTGCCAGGGAACTTTTTTGAAGGCCTGGCTGCCCCATCCTACTTCCAGGACTTGTCATCGGCTGACTCTTGAAGACTTCCAGGGATGAGGAGCTCACGTTCTCCCAAGAGAGTTCTTTCCCCTTTGAGACAGATCCATTGTACAGAGGTTTGGTTTGGAGTTGTTTTCTTTTGTTTTTTCTTACATCAACTGAAACTGCAGCAACAGCTTCCACCAGCAGCTCATAGCTCTGCCCTTTGGCACCAGGCCTGAGCTCAATGCCTGTTCCATATGACAGCCCTTCAGATACTTGGTGATGCCTGTCATCTCCCCCTCCTTCAGAATAAACATCACTAAGCTCCCTCTGTGGTGTGGTCTCCAGTTTCTAAGAAATGCTGTCAGCTTTCCATTCATCCTTCCATTCATTCATTCATTCATTCACTCACTTATTCATTTGTTCTTCCATTCATTCATCCTTCCATTCATTCATTCATTTTTCCATTCAGTCATTTACTCAACAAATCTTTAAATGTCCTACTGTGTGCTAGGCCTTGTACTAGTCACTGAGGATACTAAGATACAAAACAGACATAATGGATGACCACATAATAAAGGCCTCCTCATCCCACTCTGGTTGCCAGGGAGCAGTGAGGTATAGTAGAAAGGTTATTTACATGGAGTCAGAGGACCAACTCTGTCACTTAACTATCTCTGTGACCTACAACAAGTCATGTAAGTGCTCTGGGCCTAGGGTCTTCTGTGAAATTGAGGGTGTTGGCCTAGGCAGCCCCTAAAGACCCTGCCACCTCTAGATGTATGATCCTAGCATGCACTTTCTGACTCAGTTTTCTCATCTGTAAAATAAGGGTGATAAGCTAGCTGACCTCTAAACCCCCTTCCACCTCTGAATCTAAGATCATTGGCCCATCTGCAGTCTCCCAAGGCAACTAAGGAGAGAGGGGAGGTGATTGTTGTGGGAGGTAATGTTTCCATCCAACCAAATTCAATTTCCTTGAAAATAAATCATGTTTTCCCAGTGACCTAAATTGAAAACATATTGCTCCAAAAATGCCGTTCAAAGAGAATCACCCAAACCTTTTATCAGTAGAGAGGGCATCATATATCAGACAGCTGGGCTGGGTGTCAATTATCACAATTAATTAGACATTTCCCCAGATGCCTGACAGGACATTCTGTCAGCAGAGCTTTTTGACTTCAATCAGGACCAGGCTGCTGGATTATGCATGAGGCTGCTGGAATTTCAGGTGGCTCCGCTGATCTCCCAAACACTGCCAAGCATCCATGTTCTCCCGGTAGCCGGAGTGAAGGTCACAGGGACAGACCCTCTCCTTCCTGTCCTCAGTCCTAAGAGGCTTGTGGGGAGACAAAGCCGGAGAACAAGGAGGAAATATCACTGTTGGTTTCAAGGCTTTCCCAGGGAGCCAAAGCCAAACTTGGACCCACTTGGGGTAGGCTGACTTTTCTATCTGGGATTGGCTGATAATCTAAAATTCTTAGTGGGTGGCTGGCCTGTTACCTCCAGTTAATTAATCAATCAATCAACAAGTATTTATTATGCACCTACTAGGCACCAGGCTCTACATTAGAGGTTGGAAATACAAGTTCAAAGAATGATACAGTCCCTCTTCTTAAGGAATTTACATTCCTTGCCAAGTTTACTATAGATACCCCTTTTCTTGGAATAGCAGAATATCAGAGTTAGAAAAACCTTAGAGTAAATCTACTCCAACCCATACTAGGGCAGTAAACCCCTCTACATTACTCTGAACTAATAGGGTTTAGACGGTCTCTGATTGAATCCCTCCAACAACAGAGAGCTCATTACCACCCCCCAAAAAACAGCCCATTCCATTTGGGGATGATTTTAATTATTAGTCAGCTTTTCTCTGTATCTAGTGGAAATAAGAGCACATTTGGAATCAGAAGACCTGGGTTCAGTTTCCGGTTCTGCTACTTACTTTGTGACCTGGGAAAATCCCTGTGTTATCTTAGATCTTCTTTTTTTTTTGCTCATTGTTTAAATGAGAGGGTTATTCCAAAGGCCCTCTAGGACCCCTTTCAGTATCTAGGACTTTCTGATCCACAAATCTGCCTTAGAAACTTTTGCCTGGAGTTCCTGGTTCCCTTTAGGGCCCAACAGAGCAAAAATATTCCCCTTCCTGTGCTTGAAATATTCGTTGCTATCTCTCCCCTCCAAGTTTTCTTTTTTCTAGGATAACCACCCCCAGTGTCCTCAAACAATCCTAATGAAACATGGACCCTCTGAAGGACCCCTTTCCAGGCTGGGTATCCTCTTCTAAAAGTGTTCCAGCTTCAGAGACGACAGCACCCAGAACTGAACTCAACACCCCAGAATCTAAACAGGGCCTCAGGAAGGACGATGCCTCCCAGTACAGCCTAACCCTGATAGGATAGCTTGGCTGCCACAGCACCCTGTTCATTTATTTTGAACTTTCAGTCCACTGCACCCCCCAGATCTTTTCCACCCAAACCGTACCTGTTAGTCAATAAATAAGCATTTGTTCAGTACGTACTATGGCCCCCCTGGAAAACTGTGCTTGTCAAATTGATTTATTTTTTGATCCCTTAAGAAAGATTTTACATTTTGCAAAGAAATGTTGGACTTTGAAGTTTAGAAGAGGCCCGGGCTCAAATCTCATCTCCGATGCACACTAATTGTGCTAGCCACTTAGGTTCTCTGAACCTCAGTTTCCTCATCTGTCAAGTGGGAATGGCAATCCCTCTGGCACCTGCCTCACAGGGCTGTTGGGAGGATCAAATGAGATGCTGCATATAAGGAGATTTGCAAGCCTTAAATGGCTGCATCAAAATCATCAATTCAACCTTATTGGTTGAATGAACCAAAATGGTTCATTTTGGCCCTTCTTTCTAGTCTTTCAGAATCTTTGAAGCATCTGACTGTGTCCCTTCAGTTAACCAGATATCAATGTCACCCAGATTTGTGTCACCTGAAAATTTAAGATGCAATTCTGTTCATTCCTTCATAGCCTGGAGGAGCTTCCACCCTGTCTTTCTATCTCCATCAGGACTCCCTTCACTCTTCACTCTCCAGTCACCTCCTGACAATCTCCCCTGACAAAAGAATCACTGCTTGAGCCATTTCTAGAAGCACGCACCATGATCAAATCTGCCATTTAGCCAAAATGGCAAAACACTGTTGTTCCTGAATGGGATGGTCAATCTGCTCCCTTAGGACCCCATTCACTCTCCCTATAACTTTGTGGGCCAAAAAGTCCGGTTCCTGGCCACTACTCTCCTATGTGTATTATTTCCCCCATAATATAATGTAAGCTATTTGAAGAAAGGCATTGTCTTTGCATTTGTATTCATGTGTCTAGGGCTTAGTACTATTAAATGCTTTATAGAGGCTTTTTCATTCATTCACTTATGCATTCATTTGACAAACAAACAAATAAAAATGTTAAGTAGCACAATGACTAGGAGAGAGCCTTCCTGACCTCCATCTTTAAATTCCCATCAGTCTGCTGATGATTATTCTTTGGCTCTGGCCATTCAATCAACACAACTGTACTATATAGCCCAGAGGTATGAAATACCAGATTAAAATGTAACTGGGAAACATTTAACAAACAAATAAAATTAAAATGCAATAGAACATAGATAATGTTAATATGTGGTTTTCTAAGTCAATATACTGCCAGGAAAGATCCTTGCATGTGGTTTAGTGGTCCCCTTTCTATAGAAGTTTGACACCGCTGATCTAGCCTTTATCTTTCCATATTGTCCATAAGGAGAACAAGGGATGCTTCCAAACCACTTACTGAAATCTGGGTGTACTATATCCACAATAGTTATCAGTGATATTAACTGTGAAAAAATAATGCTAATAACCTTTAGCATTCATAAAGAGTTTGCAAAGCACTTTGCATGTGTTAATCTCATTTGGTCTTCACAACAACCCTGTGAAATAGGTGCTTTGTATCCACATGAAGTAACTGAGGATGACATCGGTTAAATGACAATGCCTGGATCATCCCTTGTCAAGTAAGTTATAGGGATTCTTTTGTGGTCGTGGACTTAACTAGACTGAAGTCCTTTCTATCTCTAATAATAATACTGTGATGTTAGAACACAGAACATCATAGCTAGGAGGAGCCTTAGAAGCCAGAATGTCGGAGCTAGGAGGGATCTTAGAATAGAGAATGCCAAAGCTGAGAGGGCCCTTAGAATAGTGAATGTGAGAGCTGGCATGGCCTTCAGAACACAGACTGTCAGAGCTGGAAGGACCCTTAGAACACAGGATGTCAGAGCTGGGAAGGCACTTAGAACACAGAATGTCAGAGTTGGGAGGGCCTTAGATAACATCTAAATTGATGGAAATTAGCTCACCTAAATCTTGTAGCTCATTAGAGTGGCAGAGCCCAGTCTCCTGACTCCCCCTCTGTCTAATGCTTTTTCATTATGCCATGTTGCCCCCTGCTAGTCCCCAGGCCACACAGGTGTAGAGAAACCCTACAGACTACAGGCGTGTTTGTTTTTGTTTTCTCAAATAAAGCTGTGTTTTCTCTTGGTGTTGTCATTCTACGTAGTAAAGACCTGTTAAAACCCTAAGCAAGGGAGATTGTCAATGTGGCTCAGTGCCTAGGGTCTGATTCTGGCAGTGGCTGCTCTCTGCTCTCATTTTTTTAGTAAAACTAAAAATGGTCATTTTAACATTTGAAGCTTTAAGTTGAGTGGGCTTTTTCTGTGTTGGTATGTAGAGCTTTGCAGTGGTCTCCAAAGCTGGTTAGGAAATGTGGCCTTTTATGAGAAGGCACCTGTGTCACTTGGGGCTCCCTACTGGGAAGTAGCAAGTGAGAGGGAAGGCAGGGGACAGCAACAGCACAGAGGCTAATCCTAAGGGAGGAATCATAGTGATTGCTTCATGGTGTAATGAAAAGAACTGGCCCAGGAGTCAGGAAACTGGGGTAATAGCCCACCTCTTCTACTCACTCATTTTCTGACTGTGGATAAGTAAGTTCTTTTAGGCCTCACTTTCCTCATCTGTAAAATGATGATTTTACAAATCAATCAATCATTACAAAAATTAAACTTCTTGCAGCCTGTGTCTTTAGGATGTTTTCAGCTTTAATAGTCAGTGTTGTAATATTCTGTGTTCAGAGGTCTTCCCAGTTCTAACATTCTAGGTTCTAAGGGTGCTCCCAGCTCTGATATCCTATGTTCTAAGGGCCCTCCCAGCCCTGACATTCTGTGTTCTAAGGGCCCTTCCAGCTCTGACATCCTGTGTTCTAAGGGCCCTCCCAGCTCTGACATTCTGTGTTCTAATGTTCCATTCAGCTCTGATACTCTGCGTTTTAAGGCCCTTCCTAGTTCTGACATTCTCTGTTCTCAGGGCCCTCCCAGCTCTGACATTGTGTTCTAAGGGCCCTCCAAGCTCTGACATTCTCTTTTCTAAGTTCCCTCTCAATTCTGACATCCTATATTCTAAGGCACTTTCCAGATACAGCATTCTGTGTTTTAAGGTCCCTCCCAGCTCTGACATTCTGAGTTCTAAAGTCCCACTCAGGTCTGTCAGTCACCATTCTGACATTCCATATTCTAAAGACTCTTTTGGCTCTCACATTCTAGCCTTTATTTAGGGCATCCAGATTAGGAAATAAAAACACAGAGAATAATAATGCATTTATTTACTCTTTCATGGTCACAAAGTACATTCCAGACATTATCTCATTTGATCCTAACAGCTCTGGGCTAGATATCCAAAGCAGTAAATTGGGGACCCAGAGAAAGCCAGGTACATGGGAGGCTGGACACAAAGTTGGCCAGGCCTGTAGCCACTGTGGTGTGTGTGTTATTAATCCCACTTTAAATATAAGGATAAGAGGTCCATTTGCCTGAAGTCACATGGCTAGTAAGGGTTAGGACTCAAGCCCAGGTCCTCCGACACCAAGACATGGACTGTGTTCTGAAAGCCTTGATGTTCCACCTGTGGAGACCAGCATCCCAGAGTCTCCCTAACCCCTCCCCAGATTCCTGCTCTTAGTTCCTGTGATACTACCACTATATCAAAGATAAAAGCTTGAGGCACTCCAATGTGCCATTAGTGTGAATTGTCCAGCTGTTCTGGGAAACAATGTAGAATTAAGTCTTTACATTTTAAAGAATGCACAAAGCCTGCAACCTAGCAATATCTGGGCATATGTCCCCCAAGGAAGTAAAAAACAAAGAGGAAAGATCCATTATATACTAAAATATCGATGGCAGAACTGTTCACAGTATCAAAATTACAGGAAGTAAAATGTAGGTCTACCAATTAGGGAAAAGCTAGACAAATTACTGTTCAGAAATGCAATAGAATATAAGGATGGATGAATAGGAAGAATTCAGAACATCTTGGGAAGATTTGTATAAACTGATGCAGAGAAAAGGAAACAGATCCAGGAGAACAATTTACCCCAATCATATAACAGAAAACAACACAGAAAAACCTCAGAGCTCTGAACAACGCAATGAGCATCTGTATTCCTTAGAACTTATAGAGAGAGAAGTGATTGGTAACAGCGCCAGGATGTGGCTAACGTAGCCAAACATTGTCTAATTAGATTCCTTCTACATACGAAAGGAAGGGGTATTATTGGGAAATAATGAAGATTTTAAAAGACAACAACAAAAAAAACACTTCTAAAAAGTAAATGTAAGGGGGTGGGTGGGGGTGAGTGTGAGTGGGTGTTTTGTCCACATAGGGTAGGTGTATCCACATGGGTCTGTCTAGATGTGGTTCAAAGAGAGAGACATGAATGGATATCTCTAGTCCTCTCCACTCACATTTCTTCAATGGAGACTTTGATCTTTGCCAGGAGGAGGGGAGCAGGGGTTGGGGCCAAAAGTTGACCACTTTGCTCTCCTTAGTGAAAGGACTCCAGGCTAGAATTGTACCTGTCAATCTATACCTACTTAAATATTATGAAAGTAGAGGAAATAATTTTGAGGTTGGAACTAAGCTCCTGAACACTATCCTTTAATGGGGAAGGTGTGCCCCAAGCTATCTATCTAGGACTTGACTCCTTTCCCACCAAATGCCAGCTCTACAATGAATACACATAACAAATAAACCCATTTATCCAAGCCAACAGCAAATAGAAACAAAAAATTTTCATATTAGAAAAGTGCCTTCGTATATGCTTCAGCCGCCTTGAGCTTCCTAACAAAGAGCACCACATGCTACAGGCAAAAAAAAAAAAATAGAAATCAAAAAAAGGTGTACAGGTGAGAGTAAATAAGCCCTCCAACTAGGCAGGAGCTATCCCAGGCTGTCACCCTTTGTCTTAACTTTTGTCCTGCCACTGGACTTCAATGACTCTGGAACACAAAGGGAGGCTGATGACTTTGCACAGCTCTGCTTCACTTAAATCCAATTATCCGATTAATGAATAGGTCAAGACATCATCCATGATGTCATTGAGAGAGAGAGACAGAGAGAGAGAGAGAGAGAGAGAGAGAGAGAGAGACAGAGAGAGAGAGAGAGAGAGAGAGAGAGAGACAGAGAGAGACAGAGAGAGAGAGACAGAGAGACAGAGACAGAGAGACAGAGAGAGACAGAGAGAGACAGAGAGAGAGAGAGAGAGAAACTGACCCAAGGAAAAATTCACTGAATCCTGTAGAATGAGAAGCTGGGAACTTGACCAAGGTGTCAGCTCTTATACATGTCAGTTTCCTTCCCAGAGTCTTTCTCTCCCTTCAGAGACCTGAAGAGACTCTGTTACTACATTTCTACTTTCTTGAAGCTAGAAGTCAGAAGACAGGATCTCTCTTTTTTCAAGCTCTCACCAACTCTGCCTTTTTGGTGGGCATAGAGTATTTAATAATTAACCTCCAGCAATAAAGAGAATCCCATGTAAACAGGGCATAAAGATATGGTTTAGATCCATTAATTTCCTTCTACGCATTATCGCTATAATTGAGGCAGCTGCCACCAGTTGAACAATGGTACCCAGATACAACTGCACAGCCTTATCAAATAGGCTTCCCCTGGCATACATGCTTTCTTTGATTTCATGCTCGCTCTGTATAATAATTTAACTATAAAAATAGGAAATATAAATATTAATTAACCACTTATTATTGATGTTTTAACAATTTGTAAGGAAAGATGTGTAATCTGTGGCCCAGGACCACAGCTCTCTATTTGGTTTATCTGAGTTCATTTTAAAGGCTTCTAATAACAAATATTCTTTGGCTTAAAACTCCTATCAGCAGAATGTCAGAATTGAGCTCACGTTTCGGTCTCCACATAAACAAACAAAACAAAAAGAGGGAGGCAAAAGTAGCCTCAACAACCACGCTAGCACTTGGAACACAGGATAGGCTTTATTTAGCACTCATGCACTTTAAAAATAAAAGCACAACAGAATGGACTCGTACCCAATATATAAACAGCCCAAACGATTCTCCTTCTTTCTCTGGTGGGCTTCCCCCTCCCTTAAGAACTCACACAGTCTCTGAAATTTATAATGCTACTCCATGGTTAGGCTTCCCTCGACTCCCACCCTGGAAGGAGAAAGCACTCACGGTCCCTGGAGACACAAATATTTCTTCCACTGCACACTGGTTTCCTAATTCTCAGGATCACGGCACCGAGTGGGTACAGAAGTGGGAAAGAAGTAGAAAGAGACAGGAATTCAATCCCTCAGATTTTCACAGTCCATAAAATTCAGAGCACTAGTAAAGGGTTTGGTCCACCACGTGATAGCTCGGGTTCAGGCTTCTCCTCAATTCTCACTCCTGGTTGGCCCAAGAACTCCTCTGAGCCAGAGACGCTCATCCAAGCAACATCCAAGGACTGGAGAGTACTTAACTCAGACCATCGAACTTGTCCAACTTTGCCACACAACAAATGTTCTTGGCAATGACCCGTCACGGTTCCCTGCTAGGTTCACTGGACACTGATCCAGAAATCCTCCGCATCTAGTTTTCCCTTTCTCTCCTGGTTTGGGCTCCATTATTCCCCCTCAGTATAATGTGAATTTAACATGGTTCAAACTCTCAGATGTCCAAAGTCTGCTGCTGAGATCTTACACTTTCTGCTATCTCCTCTATGTTTCCCCAGATCTTCCCCTACTGCCATACTCAGTCACCTACTGCAATGATGCTGCTGATAAGCCTGGCTCATGTAAAGATCTATCTCCAGAGACCCAACCTACTCCCATCTGACCCACATTTTGGGCTCTCAGGGAAGACCATTCAGCTCAGGCTTAGCTTCCCTTTTTCTGCTACTCTGTGACTAGCTTCTGAAATCATTTCTGGTCAACCTAGAACTATAGATTTAGAGCAAGAAAGGAGGTTAGAGCTGTATTCTAGTTGAATCACCTTATTGTACAAGTGAGGAAACTGAGGCACAAGTTAAGTGACTTGCTGAAAGTCTCACAGGTAATAAATAGTAAAACTGGTATTTGAGGAGTTGAGACTGAAACCCAGCCTCTCCAACTCCAAATTCAATACTTTCTACTGTAATATACCACCCCACCCCTTAAATTAGGGTAGCAGTTGACATTCTAAAACCAGCACAGCCTGCTGCCACTCCATACTGAAACTGTACCCTCCATATGGAGTCTGGGAAAAGCAGATAAGGAACGTGACCAGGAGCCTTGGGAACTAAGGCAATGCTGGATTCCCAAATTGGCTGTTCAGAAACATAGGACCTTCCATCTTCTAAGACTCTAACTCTGACATTCTGTGTTCTGAGACTCCTCTCAGCTCTGATATTCTCTGTTCTAAGAGCCCTCCCAACTCTGACATTCCATGTTCTAAGATTCTTCTCAGCTCTGACATTCTGGGTTCTAAGCCCCACCCCCACCCCAGCTCTGACATTCTGTGCTCTCAGGGCCCTCCCAGCTCTGACATTCTGTGTTCTAAGGGCCTTCCCAGTTCTGACATCCTGTGTTCTAAGGACCCTCCCAGCTCTGACATTCCATGTTCTAAGGCCCCACCCATTCTGTATTCCTTCCAATTAGGGGTCTGTTTGGCAGTTGATTTTGATGACTTATGTAAACTCCCTGCAACTTTCCGGTGTCAGAAGCAAAAACTTCTAGAAATGGAAAAGTTCATTTGTTCTCATTTGCTTAAAATCATGGGACATAAAATGTTGGAAATGTAAGAAAACTTAGAAAATAGAATGTTAAAATCATATGTGCCCACAGAATAAAGAATAGGGGAAAAAACCTTTCTCGAAAGGAATCTCAGTACTGAAAGGAACATTAAAACATAGACTATCAGAACTAGAAGAGATCTTAGAACCCACAGAGCTGGAAGGGGCCTTAGAACCCAGGATGTGAGAGCTGGGAGGGTACTTAGAACATGGAATGGCAGATCTAGGAAAGAACTTAGGACACAAAATGGCAGAGCTGCAAGAGATTTTAGAACATAAAATATTAGTACATATAGTATTAAGTGAGAAGAGACTTTTGGGCCACGGAATGTTGATAGAACTTTAAATTAAAGAATCATCCACATCCTTCATTTTTCAGATTAAGAAACTGAGGCTCAGAGAAATTATGTGATTTACTCAAGCTCTCCCAATGAGCTCCTGTTGAGCTGAAATTGGCCTCGAGGTCAATGCTCCTTCCACCAAATTGTGCAAGTTATCAAAAACAAACAAAAAATCCTTCTAGCAAGAAAAGTATTGTCTCCAAAGGGCTAGAGTCCCGTATGTTCCCAAAGTAGGTGCTCCTTGGGGAGGGGGCCATTGGAACAATCCAGTGAGGGCAGTAGTAGCCTTAGGTGCAATTGAGGGATGTTGAATAAAAATAGGGGTTAACCCACCCTAACCCCACAGGGGCACTGAGTAATTTTTTGAAAAGGGGGCAGTAGGCCAAATAAGTTTGGGAACCTTTGGCTGCTAGACAGAGAGTTAGGACTAAGGTGGGAAGAGGAAGAAACATTCCAAGTGGAATCCTTTGCTTCTCCCCAAATAGCCTCCATAGGTCCTGGCACATAGTAGGCATTTAATAAATGCTCATTGACTAAATGTTGCCTAACTCCCGCCCTCTCAATCCACCTTGTCTCCCAAATCCCGCTTCCTTTATTCTCTCCTTCTCCTTGTACCCATGGTCAATGGCCCTGTACTTTTCACCCAAGGCTGTGCCTAAACTATCTCAACCCTTTGGGTAGCCCTGTTCAGTCCCCAGGACAACATCATAAAATGTCAAAGCTAGAAGGGACCCTAGAAATCTATAATCCAACCCCTTAATTTTACAGAATAAGGAACTCTGTAAAAAAACTAAACTAAACAAAAAAACAAAAACCAGAAAGGACCTTGACAGAAATTGGCTTGCCCGGTGTCACTGAAAAAAATCACTGACAGATCTAGAACTAGGTTCTAGAGGCCCTGGCTCCACTCCCTTTTCTCTCTCCCTCAGTCTTCCTGTATGCAAATGCCCTTTGGTTTGAATTAGTCCATAAATAATACAAACACCATAAGGATTCTACAAGTATGTAATAGTCATCTCAGCAGGGTACCCTCTGGCTGGCTTTAACCTTGGTGATCTCATCTACCTTGTTTCTACCTGTTCCTAGAGAAAGGAAGCAGGGAGGAAAAGAAGAGAGGTTAAAGTGGTAAGGTCTGCAGCCATCCAATGCTGAGAGAGCCTCCACTCAATCTGTAGCAGCAACCACACTGACATACCCAGTATATGTAGCACAGTTTTTAGATCTGCTTTACTAGCAAAGAGGTCAATTTGCTAGGAAAGGGGTCAACAATCTTTTTAATTACATTCATTAGTTCAGGGGATAAGTCAGCACCCTGAACTTCAGAGAAAATCCAAACAAAGAAAATAGAGAAAATACAAGCAGGGAGATAAAGACCAATGTCTATTGGACTTCTAACTGTCAAAGAAATTACAGACCAAAGCAATATATACATAGTTACCAGAGAGAGAATCACCAACATCTGGGTTTTTTAAAGTTGGGGGGAGGGGGGAGGGAATTCTTCCTAACAGCTACTCAGAGTCTCATCTGGCCAAATCACACTAACGTTTTTCCAATGAGTGAGTCCCAAAGCACAATGCTAACCTCAGAGTATATATACACTTCTTCAGGGTCAGATGTCATCACAACCCTCATGACCCACTGCCTAATTACAAAGTAACAAAATGTGTGAAAGTCTTCCTACAAGCAAGCCTCCCCTAAGCAAGCTTCCCTGAGACCATTAATGGGCAGGGAAGATCTTCCGTCCCATTAACATTGAACCATCCCATCTTTCTCCCACTCTCCCCGAATCCTGTTCCTCTGTCCTCTCTAACTGAATCCATCTCTCAGTTCCCTCAACTTATCTTAAATTGGGGGAAGGAGGGAGGAGAACCTGAGATGTAATATTTGAATTTTTGATGAGAACAAAGTGCTATGCATGCAAGAGGTGCTCAATTAATGTTTCTTAGATGAATTTTTGCTCTAACTTAATATCACAGATAAAGTCCTGGCCTTGGAATCAAGGGATCTGGCTTCCCCTCCCCTACACTATGGTCCTATGAATTAAGATGGCTACCATCCATACTGTTCCTCAGCCCAAAGGGGACTTCACCCTGTTCATCAATGTGAGGGCACCAGCTATCCTCCAACCAGCCTGAAGGAAACAACTTTTTAAGGGAGATGAGGCTTTTTATTTTTCAGAGTCTTCAAATCAAGTTCTTGGATGAGCCACATTATATTTTATATGTATTTTTAATTGTCACCAGTTATCTGACACCAACCTCATCAGTATTGGTTTATGTGTCTTTACTGTCTCGTTTCATTGGCTTCTTCAATTTGCCTCCTACTTCTTCCAAGATTGAAGCCATCTCTCATAAGCTCCATCATTTCCCCTCCTCCACATTTCAAAATCCTCTAATCCCTTCCTCTGGTTTCAAGATGAGGTGGCCCTTGAGCCTGTCAAGGCAGACCATCCACTTGTGTGACCCCGAGTTCATTCCCCACCTGTCTCAGAGACTATTGACAGCACAAAACCTGGGCTGGGCTTAGGGGTAAACTGGAACTGACTCATACATTTTCAGTGTGAGTAGTTACATCAGCGAATGCTACAAATCAAGGCTTGATGTATTGTTTTGTTGATTGTCTCAACTTATAAAAGCAAAAGAGAAGATGCTAATGTTGCAGATAAACTTTAAAATGTGTCCCACATGCATTATTTTTTTTCTGTGATGGCTGATTATTAAACATTTAATAGTACACCCCTGGATGAGCACTCCAAAACACCCTAGGGATGCATACCCATTCACCCTTCTTTTCTAGAGGGGAAGGTGAAGGACTAATGAGAATCCACTCCCAGTGAATGCCTTCTGGGTTATTGCTGTTGAGTTGGGTCTGAATGGCAAAGATACTGGAGTAGTTTGCCATTTCTTTCTCCATCTTATTTTACAGATGAGGAAATTGAGGCAAACAGTGAAACAGACAGTGTCTGTCTTGCCCAAACCCACACAGCTAGTAAATGCCTGAGGTCACATTTGAACTCAGGTCTTTCTCACTCCAGGCTTAGTGCTCTATCCAACGTGCCACCTGCTAGTACCTTCTTTCTAATCCTCTGGCTCTTTCTCCACCCCTGCTTTGAGGGTCTCTGCTCTCACCTTTCACACAAATGCCAAAACCATCTTTCAAAAGCACCAGTCTTATCACAAGACACATCTGTTCAAAAATCTACACTGGCTCCCTCTTGCCTGAAAAATAAAGTACCAACCTTTCAGCTGGCACCTGAAGTACTCCTCAAGCTGGCTCCATACCACCTTTCCAGACAGCTCCCCCTCCCACTTTCCACATCGCAGCCAAACCAGCTCGATAGCTGTTTCCCATTTTCAGCATTCCTTTGCCTATACCCAAGCATTTGCATAAACTGTCCTCCATGCCTGGAATGCTCTTGGAATCCCTTGCTTCCTCCAAAGCTTGCCTCAGCTGTCACCTCCTACTGGCAAACCTTTTTTAGTCCCCTCCTCCAGTTGTTAGTGTTCTCTCTCCCTACTAAAATTACTTCTGAATTTATTTATAGCACCCCATCTGGGGCTACTCCCCCAAATCCAACTTGCAGGGTGAGTCCCAAGGAGGGTTGACTACTATCTACTCTCTCAGGGCTCTAGAGGTAATACCGAGGGGCTGTACTTCCAGTAATGTTGCCCTTGAACCCCCATCATATGCTCCCCATTAACAATCAGCCAGCCAGATTTGATTAGCTTTTAGAAAAGGTATGGTATGGTTAAAAAAAAAATCATTTGGTACCGAACATTTTCCCCCAAACCTGGGCCATACACAATGTGTTATAGGGAGAGTAGGCTCCAACTGAAAATAAAATGGTCATGGGGTGCATGTATAGGGAATACTTCCCTACTAACTCCTGGCTTTGTAAGTCCTTTGCTCCCTTCATAGAGTCCTCATAAAGTTCTCCTTAGGTGGGACTTTGGTGACCTTCTACAGCCCCTAGTTATCCATTCTTTCTGCCACCAGCAGTGATGCTTCTTGAACCTCACAGCTCCTCAGTAGCCCCTATCCTCCCTTGGTCTGATGAGTGTGGAAAGTAGACATCAGAGAGTTCCTCCCAGATCCTCTATTTCAGGACAGTACCTAGGGCAGGCACCTCATCATTTCCCACTGGGCTGCATCTTCATCATCCCTTTGTGCTGGTTTCCCTTCCTTCCCCAGCCCCTTTTGGCTTCTTGTCATAAGTCATCTTTCCTATTAGACTGTAAGTTCCTTGAGGGCAGGGACTGGCTTTAGTCTTTCTTTGATTTTTTTTTAAGCACAGGACCTTATGAAACCACACTCTAGGTGGAGGGGGAGGAGGGAGGGGATCACAGATCATAGATCTAGAATTGAAAGAGAGCTCAGCTGCCATCAAGGGCAGCCCCTTCATTTTACAGAGGAGAAAACCGAGACCCATGGTGCTGTGATGACCTGTCCAAGGTCATATGGCTATGAAATATCTGAAGCAGGTTTGAAAATAGGATCATGTTGAATAGCCCAAGGAGTTTTCTCTGTCTTCTAGTGGGCCACTGCTTTTGTCTTTGTTCTCTCCTGATCTTAGAGGATCAAGAATCCCAGGGTGGAAGTATCCAGGTGATCTTGGAGTTTCAGAGATCCAAAAGTCCCAGTGGCGGCCAGCAGCCATGGGGCAGTGTCCAGTGGTGTCCACCAGGGTGCTCATGGCCTCTGGTTACAAGGACACCTGTACTGGGAGTGCAGAGATGCTCCAAAGACAAATAGAGTCCCCTTAGGAAAAACCAAGCACATAGGAGGATACAGGGCTCTCACAGTCTAATGGGGGAGGCAAGATGCACGCAGCTACGTGCATAAAAACTAGGTAAATCAGAGGCAATCTCAGAGGGAAGGTGTCAGCATTAGCAGGATTGGGGAAAGCCTTCTTAAGTTGCTGTTCAGTCTTGTCCTACTCTTTGTGACCCCTTGGGGTTTGCTTGGCAAAGCTACCGGAGTGGTTTGCCATTTCCTCCTCCAACTCATTCTACAGATGAGGAAACTGAGGCAGACAGGGTTAAATGACTCGTCTAGAGTCACACAGCTGGTAAGGGTCTGAGGCCAGATTTGAACTGAGGAAGATGAGTCTTCCCACCAGTCCAGGTGTTCCATGCCCTATGGTGCCACTCAGCTGCCCCAGATTTTACATAGAAGGTGGGATTTTAGCTGGGACTTGAAGAAGGCTGGGGAAGCCATTTAGACGGAGATGAGGATAGAGAACATTTCAGGCATGAGACTCCATGAGGGCTCAATGGAGGAAGGGGGTGGAATACTGAGAAATTACTTTGGTATAAAAACAAAATACATCAATTAAACAAAATAATAAATAAATAAAAGATCCAAGGTTACCTCCACACCACAATGAGGCATCAAAGGATGTCAGAGATGATTTATTTAATTTAGAGATGCTAGAGATGCTAATACAATGTGATTTAAAAAAAAAAGCCAAACTGATTTCTTGTCTCCAGAATCAACTGCCGTGAGTTGACTGGGAATTAGAGAACAGTGGGGGGGGGGGGGAATGTAAGGAGTGTAGTGAAGGGATAAGAATTTTCATCTTGAAACCCACCTGCCTCTGAGTCTAAAGATTCATTAATGAATGTCACATTAATGAAATAATCAACTGCACAGGTAGTATCTCAGTCCTTTATTTTCACTAAAAGAGCAGTATCATTTCCTACCAATGACAGCTGTCACAAAGGAGAAGTGACCTGCTTTGATAGGTGGTGAGCTCCCCATCACTGGAAGTAATCAAGCCTGGGCTATATATTGGGGATGTTATAGAATGGATAACACCGATTAGGTATCAGGGACCAGGTGCCCTGTGAGGTCTCTTCCAGCTCTGAGGCTGTGATTGGTCACCTGGGTCCCTACCTTGTCCTCTCCTCTCTAAAATATTATTTCTCTTTGGTCCACCGGGGTAGTGATTCAGAGCAAGGGAAGAGGATGAGTTCCTAGCAAATGAGAGGCTGGTGATCCTGGAACGTGAGGGGATGACTGCCCTCCCAGCTGGCTTTGGTGACCTCTCTATCTTCCTGGAACAGAACCCCTGAGATAGGAGAGCGGAACAAAGATCTGCATGCTCTGCATCCTGTTTGCTGGCTTCCCCTCTTCCTCCAGATGCCCTGGAGTTTTAGACTCTCAGGCTCCTATGAGGGCAGTAACAGCAGCTGGGCCCACACTGGGTTCTTCTGCCCCTGCTGCCGCCAGAGATAGCAGTAGAGCATGAGGAACCACAGAAACCATGATGGGGGCTACCCTGAAGCCTCTGCTCTGAGAGATGGCCAGAGGCCACCCTGGCAAGAGACAACCTGGTCTTGAAGCAAAGGGGGTGGGGACCTGCAGCAGTCAAGAGGAGAGAAAATCCAGGAGTGCCAAGACTCCCAACTATTATGAATTCTGTTGAGCTGGGGAGCTGGGAGTTTGGGGATTTCGCTCACCACCTACCCTGCTTTTCTTTTTCTAGTCTGTTACCCTGAGATAAGGGGTCATCAGCCCTCCCTGGGTCAAGGGTGCATAGAATCCTGTACCCACTCAAAGATCTGGAAGGGCAAAGAGAATCCAGAGATAGCTAGAGTCAGGAATGCCCGTGCAGGAGTGCCTTATTTTGTGTACAATAAACCATACGATCATGCCTCTGAATCCTTTGAATAGAGTAGAGCATGAACTCAAAGAAAGAAGGCCAGATGGGGTGCAGTCTCATGAGCTAGGTGTAGGCAAGCAAACTGTATATATTAACCTTTTGAGCAATATTCCACTTCATCCACTAGATTAATTTCAGACCCAGCCAACCAGGGTTAATGCAAACTACTTAGCTCCCATCACCAAAGTGTAGGCTTGGTGGGGGAGGGGTGATAACCTAGGCATTTGCAGCTTCTTAGGAAGGTTATCTCTTGCTTGCACCTGAGAGAAAAAGACAAGACCCCTGACTGAGGACTCAAGTACAGCAGCCTCTGATGGACGAGCAACTCACCTGTCAAATTCCTTTCCTGGAAAGTGTTTAATATATTTCATATATATAAATTTTTATTGACATCTTTTATTTTTAAATCACTTGCATTTCCCAAATTCTCCTATCTTTCTCCCAAAGAACCATTCCTTATAACAAAGAACAAAAAAAGAAGGGGAAGGGGGAAGTTCAGCAAATCAAAAAAGTATGATATTCTATATGGTACCCTACATCACACTGTACAAAGAAGGGGTGGGAATACCTTCTCAAATCTCTGCTTTGGGTCCAAGCTTAATCATTATTATTTCACAACATTAATCTTGATTTTGTTTTTTATTATTGTTCCTTCCATTTGTGTTGAAATAGCCATAGTGTACATTGTTTTCCTGGTTCTGCTAACTTCACATTTATCAACAGGTCGTAAAAGCCTTCCCATGTTTCCCTGTATTCACCAAATTCATTGTTTCTTATTCAGCGCTGTAATATGCTATCATAGTTGTGTACCACAACCAATTTAGCCATTCCGCCAGTCAATGGGCACCCACCTTGTTTCCATCTCTTTGTTACTACAAGAAGTGCTGCCATAAATATTTTAGTGTATATGAGATTTTTCTTTTTGTCATTGACCTCCTTAGGACACTGTCTAACAATGAGATCTCTAGGCCAAAAGATATAGATGTTGTAGTCATTTTCATAGGAGAATTTAAAATTGTTTTCCAGAACATTGCTGGATAATTAATAGAGTGACATGCTGTCTTTCTGTAGGCTTAAGGAGAGCAGTACTCCAGTCATATTACTCAAGGGTCCCTAAATAGGGGCCAGGGTCACAAATGTGACAGATTGACTCACTCTTCATACTGTGCAATCCACTTACCCTGGGCTCCTTACTGTTCCTCACACATAACACTCCATTTCTCAATTCTGAGCATTTTCAGTTATTATCCCCCATTCCTGGAATTTCTCTCTGACTTCATCTTCCTCTCATAGCTTTCCTGGCTCCCTTCAAGACTCACCTGAAGTCTTGTCTTCTATAAGAAGTTTTTCCCAGTCCTCCTTTATTTCAGTGCCTTCCCTCTGAAACAATTTCCATATGTATATGTGTATATATACATATATATATATATATATATATATATACACACACACACACCTAGTATGTACATAGTTGTTTATCTATTGTCTCCTCCATTAGGCTGTGAGCTCCTTGAGGGTGGGGACTGGTCTTTGCCTTTCTTTGTAGCCCCTGCACTTAGCACAGTGCCTGGCCCATAGTAGGCATTTAATTAATGCTTGTTAGCTTGTCTTGACTTAAAGACCCACATTCATTTCCAAGATAACTATGCATAGGACAACAAACACAAGTGTGGAACTCTCCTAAGCAATACCAATTTCAGGAAAAGAACAGGTACTTTAAACAAGCAATGTAATTTATCATATCGTGTATGCCAATTTTTAAGTTCAGGAAAATGGTCAGGGTAACTCAGCATCACCCAAAGATAGCTATACTAGCAAGCTTAACATCATTTTCATCCTTCAATTTTCCCCAGGGCAACACCTTCTCTCATAAGGAGTACCATGCTGTGGTCCAGGCAGGAGCAGGGTCAGATAGCACCCTCTATAGCCCTGAAGTGCCTCCCTTCTCTCCTGGTCCTCGCCCTGTCAGGAGGGGGCCTCAGGGAGCCCCTGGCTTCTCCCAAAAAGCCTTGCTGTTTTCCAGCTTCCTATATAAATGCTAACGAAGCCTCCTGCACAGAACTCCTGCTGCTAATCTCCAAAGCCAGCTTTTCCCCTTGGCTGCCAGTGCTCAGCTGCTAACTGGGCTGTGCCTGGCTCCGTGTGTCCTCCACTTAAGCCAAAGGAAAAGGGAATCAGAGAGATCAGCAGCAGCAGTAGCAGCCAGGGCCACGGGGAACCCTGGGGGGAGCCTAAACTGTGCTGGGGGAACAAGGAGGTGAGGCTGGGCCAGGGAACAAGAGAGGGAGTGACCCCCCTCCTCAAGACTAATTCACACCAGATGCAGAAGAATTAGATTAACCTTATTTAACCAATTAGAGCTCTGTTTCTGGAAACAGATTGTGTTCCCAGCTCCATCCTCCTTCAAAAAGACCAAGACATAAAAATAGACTCAAAGAAATAGATAGATACAAAGACAGAAAAACAAAATCAGAAACAGACCTATAGGGTAACTGAGGCAAAAGAGAGAGACAGAAAATGAGAGGTACAAAGAGAAAAGCAGAGAGAAGAGAGGGGAGCGATGGAGGGTAAGAGGCAGAGGGAGGGAAAGGAAGGGAGAGGTGGGAGGGACAAAGAGACAGACAGAAAGAAAAATAATAGAGAGAGGGATGCAGGCAGATACTGATACAGAGAGAGGAAGAAAATCAAACACACAAAACCAAAGGGGTTTAAAGAATGAAAGACATGCACGGGTAAACAGGAGAAACAAAAGCAGAGAGAAAAATAGAGAGAGGGAGGGAAGGTAGAAGGGAGGGAGAGAGAGAGGGAGACAGAGAAGAGACTGGGAGAGAGACAGAGACAGAGAGAGAGAGAGAGAGAGAGAGAGAGATTCAAATGCAGAGAAAGGTGGAGAGTCATGAGGAAGAGAAAGGAAGCTTATAGTTCTCGGTATCCAGCAAAGGAGTGAGCTGGACCCTATTAGGAAATTCTGTTTTCATTAGGGACGGAGAGGAGAGAGGAGAAACTAGACTAGGTACTAAAGATTATAATTTCATCAAGGAAAACCCACAAACTGAGAGAAAATCTTCCTTGCTTGGGAGTCTCCTGCCAAAGCATTGACTCATAATATTCTCTCTCTCTCTAACAGAGGCATAACTGGGGTGGGGGCAATGGAGGCTTTCTGTGAGGACAAGGAAATTTCCAGGACTGCTCCCTAAACTTCTTCTCCCTTAAGGAAGATGGGGCCTTGGGAAAGGGGTGGAGCTGGCAGAAGAGAAGTCTGTCTCCAGCTAGGAGGAGCCAACATCAGTGGCCCTTCAGGATTCACTTTGAAGAGCATCACACTCCTCCCCCCAGGGAGAGAGGAAAGCACATTATCTGGGAAGTACAGGGACCAGACTTGAAATGGTCTCAGCATCCCACACCCACCCCCATCCGCATCAGCCTCAGGGCTGTGGCCAAAGAAAATAGATAGACTGGGGACAGTGGTGCAGGAGAAAGACTCCTCTATGAGCCTAAAGGGGGACACTTTGGGGACAATGGGGCCCTGGAGGACATAAGGGCCATGTTACCTGGAGGAAGGAAGAATGTTTTCTCAAGCCTAGGAGTCCTTGCCCCTCTCAGTATGGTCCACTCCAGGGGATAGATTGGGGTAAGGGGCATTTCAAGGGGGACAAGGCAGGGGAGGGGACCAGCACCTCAGCCCTGGGAACATTTACTTTTCCTCCAAGGTTTGTGCTCCTTGACTTTTCATATTTTCCTTCTATTAGCTCAGATAGAGCTTGGAGCGAGGACAAATCTTGAAAAGCTAAGAAATACCCCCTTCCTCTCTGCCCCCCACCCCAGATCATGAGCCATGAGACCTAAGACTCCACTTCTGGAAAGGCCCATGCCCCTGGAAAAGGGACATATTTTAACAGTGTGGATGGCAGAACCCTGGCCTGGGAGTCAGGAGGCCCACATTCTAGTCCCTACACTGACACCATCTCTGGGCCTCTGTAAGACATGAGGGTCAGACAAAGTGGTCACCAAGGTCCCCTCCAGCTCTAACAATCTAGGAGGCCCTGGACTCGGGGCACAGTTTGACCCCACCTCAGCTCAGCCTCAGTTTCCCTAAGAGTTAGTTGTGTCCCCTCTCTTGGGCCTTAGGTTCCCCTTTTGTAAAAATCAAGGCATCAGATGATACAATCCCGAAGGCCCCCTTCATCTCTAACAGGACATTTTGAGTGTTGAGCAGAGGCAAAAGGATGGCTTCAAGCCCCCTTCCAGCCCCCCTCCTCAAACGCATGTATCTACCTGCTAGAAAGGTTATCACTCTATACCCCCAATGCCCCTTAATCCAGTTTCTTCGATTCCCAGTGTAACAAACAGCTTCCTTAACACCTAGCTATCAACAAAAACTAGTTGAAATAGGAAGCTAATAAATGGCCCAATGTCTGGAGAGAGGTGGGGGGAGCCGTCTAGAGCAGCCCCTCAATAGTGTTCTAAGGTTGCTGTCTTCCCTCTCAGGAAAGAGTCTGCCTTGCCCAACTGAAAGGGCTTCCACATCCACTGCCCAGGGTTTCTCTTTATGGTTGTGTTGTGCCCAAACCCAAATCACACCCCACCTGATTTGTTGCACCATTAAGCCCCTTTACATATTTGTCTTTGTCTCTATCCTATACCCTGAATAGCTTGAAACAGCTTAAGGCATCGTCTTGGGTATTGCCCAAGGCATAGTCCCGGGGTCATGGCACAAGTTCATCTTAAGAAGGGACCACCCTGTTCTGTTCCTACTGACCAAGCAGGGTCCCCACACCCTTTACCCAAAACATGACCCCAGCCTGTTCCCATTACCCAACGACCCTTCACCCTGTACCCTCCACTCTGTTCTAGGAGGGACCCCCTCATTCCAGGAAAAGTTGCACCCTTGTACCTTGCACCAACTTTCCAAATTAGCCCTGAGCTAATAGATCTAACCAATGGCAATTCTTGGCTTCTGTGCATCATTGCTTATGCTAGTTTCCCTCCCCAATTGTGGCTTTTATGGTTTTAGCCTTTATAAGCACTGTATATACCCCAATTCAGGGCTGCCTGATTTGAATTTATACTCCAGGCACACTTGATTAATAAATCCACACCTAAATTTACCTTGAACCCAGGTCTTGGCTAACTCTTATTCTCTGCGCAACAGTTGGTGCCTGGCCCAGGCCCCCTACCAAAAAAAAAATCCTAGTTAGGTCTCTCTTCTGTCTCCTCTGTCTGTCTTATCTATCTCTCTGTCTGGTCTCTTTCTTGTATGCACTTCTGATTCCTTGTCACTCAGCAAAACTGGAACATTGGAATTGGTGGACTTAATCATTTGGGTCTCTCCACCACTATTTTTGAGCTACTAGGTGCCCCCCTCCACCAACTGTCACAGCATCCACCCAGTATCCACTGGCTTCCATTCTCCTAGCCTCTATGTTATACCATGAGGAGAAAGAGGAGGAGGAGGAGGAGGAGGGAGGAGGAAGGAAGGAAGGAAGGAAGGAAGGAAGGAAGGAAGGAAGGAAGG
>NW_027187400.1:2879951-2965034 GCF_028583685.1 Petaurus breviceps papuanus
AGGAAGGAAGGAAGGAAGGAAGGAAGGAAGGAAGGAAGGAAGGAAGGGAAGGAGGGAGGAAGAGAGGAGGGAGGGAGGGAGGAGGGAGGGAAAGAAGTAGAGAAGGGAGGAAGGAAGGAACAAAGGAAGAAAAATGACACCATCAATGATTCTGTCATCTTAGTATGGAGTGGATAGAGTGTGCTAATGGTAACCTGAATTCAAATATTCCAGATGACATTTGCTAGCTGTGTGAATCTGGGCAAGTCACTCAACGGCCCATATGCCTCAGGCGACTTCCTTTACTAAATTATGTGGGGGTTGCAATCTTCTTTGTTGGAGGGCAGACCTCCACTAAAGGAGCCATAACTCCTTCCTGTGTGTATATAATAAGAATAATAATAGCAACAACTCACATTCTATAGCACTTGGAGGTTTATAAAGTGCCTTTGTTCCTCACTAAGACCTCTGAGGTCACTGGCATGGATATTATTAACTCCATTTTATTTATAGATGAAGAAACAGGTTCAGAGGAGGGGCAAGGACTTTCCCAAAAGGATAGGGGGTGGCTCTTCCACAGACTCCTACCAGGGCCTCTTCTTTGGCCGAGATCTGTGGTCACTAGGGCTGCTTTCCATCATAAGATACTTAGTCCACACAGTGAATAGTTAATTCAAAAGTCTATACTTCTAAAGTTCCCACCCTCAGTTTTGCAGTGCAGTTGAGTGATGGCATCTGGTCCAAAAAGTCAGTGGAATGGGACAGGAGGAAGACTGTATTGGGGAGTCAGGAGAGCAAGGTTTGAGGCATGCTGCTGGCAATTCACTCCTTCAGTCTTGTACCTCAATTTCTCCAGCCGCAAGATGAGGGAGTTAGATTCAATAATATTTAATCATTGGTTTATCTCTAAAGTCCTTGCTGACTCTAACAGTCTGTGTCTTTGTAAGATATGTGTGTGTGCATACCATATGTGTATGACTCTATACCCTACCTCCCATTCATAATATAGACATCTATGTGTATATGTAAATCTTATATATATATATATATATATATATATGTCACTGTTTGCATGTCGGCTCCTCCATTGGGTTGGGTCCTCCAGTAGGGCAGGGGCCATATTTTTGCCTTTCTTCATATCATTGGTGCTTAATACAGTGCCTGGCACATAGGAGGTGCCTGACAAATGATTGTTAATATAAATGCATTATATGCACACACAGATGCATACACACATACATGCACCCATCATGGCCAAGTGGATGGAGAGCAGATTGGAGTTAAGGCAAGCTAGGCTCAAGTGTTACTTCTGATGCAATTTTTCCTCATGACCCTGGGCAAATCATTTAACCTCGCCATGGAGTTCTCTAAGAATAAAATTTGAAGAGCAAACATCTATCTGCATTGGTTCCCTCATCAGGATACCAGTGAAATCTCAGGTCCTGTATCCATAGTGTACATAGGTGTACGTATGTGCAGGTAAATATATGTGTGTGTGTATACACACGGGTGTATATGTATATATGTGTATGCATACATACATTATGTTGTATTCTATCATATCATATTATAATTATTGTGCTGTGTTATGTTGTATTTGTTGTGTTGTGTTACATTATGTTGTGTTATGTTATGTTGTGATGTTATATGTTATATCATATCATATTATAGATATGCTATCTCCACTCCAAATGTTCATCTGTGCTATTTATGCCTGACCTGTGGGAGAGCCTTCTGAGCCCCTGTTAGTCTGATCAGCCACAGCCGGACACACTGCACCTTGACCCTGACATATCGATATCATTTTGGTGTTCTTTGAGAATAAAGGACAAGAAGATTAAGGTACAATGATAGAGCCCTTAAACATTTGTGAAGAAACATTTATTATCTTATCTGATCCTCCCTACAAACCTGGAAGGTAAGTATTGCAGGTGTTATTATCTCTATTTCACAGATGGAAAAACCCAAGACACAGAGTAGGAAAGCAAATTGAATATGGACAAATGGCTGGCAAGTGTTTGAGGCAGAATTTGAACTCAGATCTTCCCAGACTCCATGCTCGGGTCGAGGACTACTGTGAGAATGAGTCTGCATTCCCTACACACATACCAAACAAAGAGATTCCCCAATCTAAGAATCCCAGGATTCGCCACTGGCCGATTGGGAAGACATCCCGATTCTCGGGATGTATGAAGGGGTTACTAGAAGAGGGAGTTAACGTGCTCAGAGATGCTCAGATAAGCCGCCTGCCTCCCTCAGCCATCCCATCCCCCGCCCCATGATTAATTCAGTTTGGTAAAGCGGTATTTATGCTGGAAATTTAATAGTCATTTCTGATGATAAAGGAATTGAAAAATAAATTGAAAGTGTCAGACAATGCATTAGAGTCAGTGATGGAGCTGAGGCGGGGGCGGGACGGCTGACTCCCTCCCTGCGGGGTGTTTACAAGCCAGAGAAATTAACCAAGTTTATTTTTCCACAACTTTTGTTTGCCAATGGCAGCATCAGGGTGAAAGGAGGGAGAGACTTGGGGGAGGGGGTGGAGGAATAATCTAAGACAGGCTAGAGGAAAGCAAGGAGTTCCACTGTGGGACCTAGAGGAGTCCTGGGTTCAAATGCTACCTCTGATGCTAATTAACTGAGCTTCAGAGCATCAAATGAACGGGACTTTTTGCAAACACTAAATAGATGCCAGGTATTATCCAAATTCCCTGCAATACAGGCCCTCGGTCCCATTTCACATACCAGGTAAAGGGTGTAAGGTTGAAATCCTGGGCACACAGGATCTAGGGGACTGCACCCCCTTTACCTTCCCCCTCTGCTGTACACACACACACACACACACACACTTGGCCAGACCAAGCTCAGTTCTGAGGAAGCCTGGCCTCGAATGAGAGTAGGACTAGACTCTTTTTACTCATGATGTTTGGGGAGTTAAATCCCCATTCAGGTGGCCCCAGAGACAAATTATTGAAAGAATAGGTTTAGTTTCACATTTAGGGTTTCCCAATGTGAGAAACAGAAAGGCACTCAATGTACAATCTGCATCAGATATGGGATGGGTATTGATTTGTTTCCTATGCACAAAGGAAATGCAAAAACACAAAAGACTCACACAGATACACGTAGCCTGTCAATAAACACGTGTGATAAAACTAAGCAAGGGACAGTACTAATTATTTTCATACCCAGTCATCTGATACTGAAAATAATCTAAACATAAAGCAGTTTCTGGTGCTGCTGAGGTGTTTTACATTTCACCTCAGCTCTGCACTGTCCAAATAACTTCTAGCCCACATCTTCTGGTAAAACAGATCAGACTTGGTCCAGCCCTTTTGCTATTGGTCACCTTCTCCAAGGACTCGACAGTGGTTGCTGAAGACTCCTCCCCCTGCCACCATTCAGTTCCAACCAATATTTGTAAAAGTGCTCAGCACAGTCCCTGGTACATAGTAGAGAAGGTCAACTCTGAGGCTAGACAACTCCATCTAGGCAAATCCACTTAGATGAATCATTTAGGGAACAGTAGTTATTTACCTGAGATTAAGAAGGAGCAAACACAAAATTAGAAAAGGCAAGGAGGGCTCCAGGCATAAACCCACCTAGTTCTAGAGTCTCCTTGTACTAATGGCCACACAGACCAATGGAAGCCTTGATGCCACCTGGAGGGTTGAAGGATGAGTTATCTGGAAGCTGCTTCTTTGTTAAACCCTAGGTGTGGGGAAACCTGCCTCAGGTTCCCCAGCCCTGCACCTAAACCCTGCTACTGTCATGGGAGGTGGCATGGAGACTCAAGAGAACACTCAGCATCTGCCACATAATCCCAAAATGCTACAGTCTTTTAGATGCTGAGTTACCATATAGCCAAAGTATCATCATCTCCTACATGCCTGTGTTCATATAGCTAGTAAATGTCAGAAGCAGGATTTGAACTCAGATCTCCCTGGCTCTGAGATCTACTACACCATCTTATCCTTAGTATATGTGTAATGACACACTCTGATGGACCCCTAGCAGACAGCTCTGCGATGTGGGTAAGGAGATATGACTCCTGATTGGTTGAGGGGGGGAGCAGAGGAAAGAGGGATAGGACAGGAGTAGACGAAGCATAGGCTTTGAGTGTCAAATGGGAGACATCCCAGAGCTACCGGCATGTGGGGAAAAGCCAGTACCCTAATCCATTCCTTAATTCTCAGCAGTTGCAGCTCTCAGGGACTTGAGAACCCCAAGTAATGGGGGAAATGAGGGACAGCCCATTCTGCTCTGGGGCAACACTTATTAGAAAGATTATTATTAAGCAAGGGGTACTTTACTAAAGATGGGAAAAGAAACAGAGGTAAAACCCTGGCCCAAGGTCAACCTCAAACTCTTGTTCTCTGACCCAAATGACATTTGCAGCTCCCCAGGTATAGCCACAGGCTTGTCTGTTGTCTTTGAATATTTTGGCTGACCAACCAAGGGAGACTGAGGATGCTTGAATAGCCCAATGAAGGCGGGATTAAGGATGCCTGAATGAGTCAATCAGAGGTATTTGAATAGACCAACCAGAGGAGGCTAGGAAGATATTTGAATGAATCAATGGAGGCGGGAGGAGTTGGAGCATGTTTGAACTGGCCAATCAGAGGAGGTTGGAATGTTTGAATGGATCAAGGTGCAGGAGGTTTGAATAGACCACTCAGCCGGGGAAGCTTGGGTATTTTTAAATGGGCAGATCAGTGTGTGTGGTCCCAGTGTCTCTCTCCAAGGGATTATCTAAGAGCTGGTGGTTAATTTGAGGGGAGGGTCTTTGTTAGGGCTTCATTCATTCTTGATTCATTTGCTCCCTCAGCTCAGCTCAGGTCATCTAATGAGTCGAACTTTATTTCGCATATTGAGGCCCAGAGAATAAAAATTATTTGCCCAAAGCTACACAAAGAGTCAATATGTGTGTGTTGGGGGGCTGAAGGAGGAAGGGGTCTAAAACCCTCATCCTACCTTTCTCACCACCAGCTACACAAGCTCCTCCTGGCAGGCAAATCAAAGGCTTTTCAGAGCAGTGAGAGTCTGAACCCCAGGTCTGGACACAGAGGGAGCCCAGAGGAACAATGGCATGACCATTTAATACTCATGTTAATTATTAACCAAGCCGAACTGGTGACAGACAAGGAAGGAAGGCAGATGGGAAACAAGCATTTATCAGGCACCTTCCTTGTGCCCAACACCATGCTGAGCTCTTTACAAATACTGTCTCATTTGATCTTCACAACAACCCAGGGAGGTCGGTGCTGTGATTGTTCCCATTTTACAGAAAACTGAGGCAGACAAAGATGAAGGGGCCTGCTCAGGGTCTCATAGCTAGTAAGTATCTGAGGATGGATTTGGACTTGGGTTTTCCTGAGAAATGACTAGCACTCTACCTATGGTGCCTCCTAGGAAACAGGACCATAGAATTGAGAGGAAGTCCTGTCTAGGGAGAAGAACATTGGATTTGGAATCAGCAAGACCCGAGTTCAAATCTCGATTCTGCTACTTATGATCTATGTGTTCTCTGGCAAATGACTTTACTTGTCTAGGTCTTGGTTTTCTCATCTCAAAAAGGGGGCAGGGAAGGACCCAAAGGATCCCTTCCAGCTGTAAATCTGTAATACTCTTCATCTCAAATTGGTGTCTTCTGTTCCCAGCACCCTCCACAAGCCAGAATGGAAAACAGCATTAGATCTGGAGTTAACAGAGGGGAGTCTGAGCAGGTACAGTCCAAGCCCCCACATAATCCCCAAAGAAGTTCTACATTTACAGAGGTACATTCACCACCTAACTCAGCTTCCCCTTGACTGATATGGATCATAGCTCCAGGAAAGTACCTTAGTGACTAATGCAATCCATTCACTTCTCAGGTGAGGGAACTGAGGTCAGGAAAGTTGTGATTTGCCCAATGTCACACGGATAGAAATATAAAAGGTGAGACTCAAACACAGGATCTTTGACTCCAGAGTCAGCAATCATTCAGCAGCGTTCACACCCATTATACCTTGCTACCCATACCCTGACCATGCCACAGATAGATTGGGCAGGAGACTGGGGTGTCAGATGCTAAGAGACTTGTTCTGAGAATTCTGTGTTCCCCAGAGCTCTCCAATACAAGACAGATAATCATGTAAGGTTGAGGGTATTTACTTCCTGGTCAACCTAACTCCATTCATTCATTCATTCATTCATTCATTCATTCCTTCATTCAACAAATAAGTTTTAGCACCTGATCTATTTGAGCCCTGGGGATAAAAAGATAAAAAAAGGCACAGCCCCCTAAGGGTGCCTGAAATTCCTCTAATAATGCATCCCGATCATAGAGTGAGAGCTGTAAGAGGGCCTAGGAGACCGTCTAATCCAATGCTCTCATTTAACAGATGAAGAAACCACGGCCAGAGAGATTTAGTGATATACCCAAGGTCACTTTCAAGGAAATACAAGGTCACTTCCAATGAGGGATTTGAACCCAGGTCCCCTGATTTCTGGGTTTTCACTGTACATGTTGACACTCAGCAATTATATCATTTTTGTCTGCTGTCTACAAAGCGTGGAGCTCTGTTTCTCTCTTCCCTGTTCCTTAGAGGTGTCTCTAACACAGGGTTGCAGGATCAGGCTTCTGGCCTGACCTGGCCTGTCACCCCCATGCCCACTGGGCCTTCCAGATCCCTTCATCTTCCCCTTCCTGGGCCCATGGCCTGGCAAGCAGGCAGGCAGGCAGGCGGGGCACCACACACACCAATGCCTGCTAATAGATTGTTTTTGAAAAGGGGCCATGTGGGACCTAAGCTGCTTCAAAGGTAATTAAAAGGCAAGGAGGCAGGATCTGATTAGCGCCTGGGCCCAGCTGGAAGATTAGGCAGCAAAGTTTTTCCCCATTTCTGGAGTTTGGGCTATTGAAGAAAAAGACTTCAGGGAGAGGGCTGCTAGGGGAAAACAGGCAGTCTTTGGGTGGGTATCTTTTCTCTTCTCTCTGAGCTCCTATTTTCTCCTGCTATGTGAAAATCCTGGGCACCCCCCAAACCCTGGGGGCCAGAGATGGACCTGGTCCCTACACCTACACCCCCTGGGTGCCAGGCCCACTTACGAGTGGGTGCCACTTATGAGCTGGGTGATGTTGGCCAGCTTACCTCCTCCCCTTGGGCCTCAGGTTTCTGACCAATAAATATGAGAGGGGTGAACTCAGTGACCTCCAAGGACCTACCATCACTAAGACCTATGATTCCTCTCTGCCCCTCCCTCCACAGTAGAGTAAACACAGCAAACCCCACTAAAGGCCTTTGGAGTTTGGTGCTGGAGAGACAAGAAAACCTCCATGCAATGCCACAATCATCCATTAGCATTGACCAAGTGCCTGGAATCTCTGCTAAGTACTGGGAATATAATGACAAATATGGAAGAGTCCCTGCCCTCTGGGGGCTTACAATCCATTAGGGAGATATCACATACATGCACAAATAGAATATATATGTATGTATACATGTATGGGGGGGGTGTACAGTCTGGGGATAGAGGGCACTAGTCCCTTGAGGAGGGGGAGAAATCAAGAAAGGCTTTAGATAGTTCTAGAGTTGGAAAAATCTGCAAGACCATGCAGTCCAACACAATCACTTAAAAGTTTCTTCCATATTGTGGCCTCTCATTGTGGATGACTCTCAAGGCTCTGTCCTAGACACTCTCTCATTTCTCTTTAGACACCCTTTAGCTTGGTGATTTCATCAGTTCCTATTGGCTTAATGACAATGCCTCTGCAAGTGATTCCTAGATAGATAGAGATAGACAGACAGACAGATATAGACACAGAAATGGAGAGAGAGCTAGATAAAAACAGATAGAAATATACAAAGAGATAGAGATCTATAGAAATAGATTGGCATAGATAGGTGGATACAAAGATAGGTAGAGAGATAGACAGATAAATTATAGATAAGCAGATAGACAGATGGATAGACAGATAGATAGATAGATAGATAGATAGATAGATAGATAGATAGATAGATAGATAGATAGATAGACAGACAGGCAGAGAGATAGATAGACAAGCAGACAGACAGGCAGGCAGGCAAGCAGACAGGCAGGCAGACAGATAGACTGAGAGATAGAGAGACAGACAGACACATAGACAGACAGACAGATAGACAGATATATACATACATACCTCCAGCCCTAGTCTCTCTTCTGGTCTTCATTCCTACATCAGCCACAGCCTCCTTCACATTCTGAACCAGAAGTCCACAGGCATCTCAACCTCATTATGTCCAAAAGAGAGCTCCTTACCTCCCCCCACCCCATCCACTCCAGCTGTTCCCTCTTCTGGATCTCCCCATTACTATGTCCTCCCCATCCCCCAGTCTCACCACCTCATGGCCATCCTCACTCACCCCACTTGTCTGATCAGTTGCCAGATTTTGTTTCTACCTTCAGGACATCTCTCCAGGCAGGCTAAGTTCCATTCTCTCCACTCAGACAGCCACTTCCCTGTTCAGGCTCTGATCACCTCTGTCCTAGACTACTACAATCACCTTCTGGCTTTTCTCTGCCTCTAAAACCCAAATACACTATTGTTTCCCCCTTAGAGTGGGAGCCCCTTGAGAGCAGGGACTTTTGCTGGGGGGCCTTTCTCTGCATGCTCAACATTTAGCACATGTTTGGCATATAGTAATCACTCAGTTGTGTTTGTCCTTCATTCTTGAAGAGGACCATGACATCAGGGAGAGGGTGACTTGACTTGTAATTGACTTTGATATGAGGGAAGGAGTGAGGGATGGCTGTGCAAGGTCACCATCCTCACTTTCTCCTCCAGAGCCATGTGGGTCCAGTGACCAGACATTCATCAGGACAACTGAAGATGGCCCAAGATGCAATGGGAGACCCTGACCCTTTTAGGCTAAGGTCTTTTCAGGTTCTCACTTTGAGTAATGCCCAAACCACTCAATAAATATTTGTTGGCTAACTAAAAGCAGAAACTGAGGCCCCTGTAATTAGATAATTAAATATAATGTGATTTAGGGATAAGGGAAGGCTTCATGGAATTGGCCCCACCTTAGCTGAGACTTGGAGGCAATTAGGGCTTCTGAGAGGTGAATTCCAAGGGCTCCCAGCTCTTTTCTCTCCACTCCCCATTACAGGAAAGGAGGGGTGAACTCTGCAGACCAGAGATAACCATGCATAGTCTCAGAATCCTTCAGTGACCAGGAGGAATGGGGGAGGTGAAGTCTGTTTGAGAACCTGTAGTCAGTGACTCCAAACCCAGCCAGGAGGGGCAGGCAGGAACTGGGCAATGGCACCTCTTTGTCTCCATTGTTGGTTGAAATGGCAGAGTCTCGGTCTAGGAAGCTTGGCTGACTGACTGGAATAACTTTTTTAAGGCCCTTGGCTTTACCCCCAGGATGCTGGGACTCAGCATTGATTCAGGAACCTGCAGGCGCCTGGCATAGGTCTAAAGGGCAGAGCTATTCAGAGGCCGTGGCCTGGGCTAGACAGACCAGAGCAGTTTTAAAAATAAGAATTCTGGCCAATCTCTGAGGACAAAGGTTAACTAGCAAACTCTTCTCCAGCAGTGTCATTCAGGGGACATAGAGGTAGGTTATTCCTTCCCCAACCCATCATGCCTTGGGCCTCAGAGGGCAGGAGCATCCAGGGCCAGTCCCGAAGTTTAGAGCTGAATTCCTGAGTTTCCCCAAATCATCCTTACCATAGCTAATTCCCT
The DNA here is from genome assembly GCF_028583685.1 of Petaurus breviceps papuanus. Lineage (NCBI taxonomy): Eukaryota > Metazoa > Chordata > Mammalia > Diprotodontia > Petauridae > Petaurus > Petaurus breviceps. The sequence continues at coordinate 2,889,643 of NW_027187400.1, forward strand.
CAGTGGGAATCAGTGGGAAGATTCTCTCACTATGGCTATTGTGGTACTGTGGAGTGAACCTGGGGCTTGGTAGTCAGGAGGCATGGGAGTGCAAGCCCCAGCACTGGCATTTTTCAAGTATGTGACCTCAGGAAAGTTACTGTCCCCTCTCTAGGTCTTTTTCATCTGTCAAATGAGGGTGTTAACCAGTTCAGGTCCCAAAGAAGGGGTGAGAAAGCCCACTTCCCTCCTTTCTTCGCAGAAACGGAGGACTCCAGAATAGAACCCAGCCTTCTCTCAGTCTCTGTTAATGTGTCCATTAGTTTTGCTGAATGTTTTCCCCTTCCTTCCTCCTTCCCCCTCCCTGCTTTAATTGTTACCAAGGATAGCTCTCTGGATAGGGCTATAAAAAAAAAACCATAGTACTCAAAAACAAAACAAATCATTAAAATGTCTTACTTAATGAAGGCCTTTACCTAGATAATGTCTACAATCTTTCCCAACTCTTAACACTTTGAAGAAAACGGATGACATTTATATAGTACCTTAAAGCTTGGTTTTCAAAACACTTTATAAATATGTGATAAATAATAATAATAATCTCATTTGTTCCTGACAACAACCCTAGGAGGCAAGTGCTGTTATTACCCTCCTTTTACAAATAGGGAAACTGAGGCAGGCAATGGTTAAATGACTTGCTCAGGGTCATACTGTTAGTAATTGTTTGATGCTGGATTTAAATTCAGGCCCTCCTGACTCCAAGTCCAGTGCTCAATCTGCTGGACCACTTAGCAACAGCCCCTGGGAAGTAGATAATTAAATGATTAGCCCATAGTCTCAAAGCTTGTAGAGTTTGAAAGTAAGAACTGAACTCAGGCCTTCCTGACTCCAAGACCAGCCTTCCAACCACTGTACCATCCTGCCTCTGTCTAGGTAAGTTCCAGAGGGATTTAAGGCTCTAATCTTTCCCTGCAGGTCTTGCTGGGCATCATGGCATCCCAGAGCCACCGCTCCTCCTGTGAATAGGGACCCCTCCTTTCACCATTATCTAAGCCTGGTTGTCTCTGACCCTTAACTTGGAAGAGCTTTTGGGTACCTGAGCCGCTTGACCTCTTGGGTTCACAGGTCAGTCAAGCTCTGATTGCAGTCACAGGTCACTGATTACACACCCCCCCCCCATTTCTTCCTTGGGGACAGAGCCTTGTCTCACCTTCCTCTCTCACTTTTCCCTTCTGCCACCCCAAGCTCAAGACTACATAAGTACATCTCCTCAGGCTTGGACACAAGGGAAAAGGATATACTGAGAAATATCCATGAAAATAAAGCATGTCTAGCCAGGGCTTTCAGCTTGCTAGTCTACCCTACCCAGAATCAGCTTGGTATAGTGGCTTGGGAGTTGACCTCAGAGCCATGAAGACTTGAGGGTTCATCTCCTGTCTCTGGTACTTACCACGTGGGTGGCTATAGGCAAAATCACTGAGCCTCAGTTTTCCTATCTATGAAACGAGGATAAAAAAATCAACCCTATGGCACATACAGTAGCAGGATTGGTGGGGGTGTTTTACAAACTTTAAAACTGTACAAATGTGCCCTATTATTCCTGTCTTCTCAAATTTCCCGACTACTCCACAACACCAAAGATTTATTTAGCAGCTGCACTTTGCTAAATACAGGTGCTGGGTTCTGGGGAAAATGCAAAGTTTAGATGAAGAGAGTCCAGTCCTCTAGGAGTTTAAAATCAAATAGGATAAAAAGACACACAAAAACTGTAATACTTAATTTTGCATGCCATATGTGTGAATGGTGTAGCCAGAAGTGCAGAGTTCAAAAATTGTGTGACCTTAAGCAAGTCATTTGCTCTCTTTGGGTCAGTTCCCCCAGTTCCAAGAAAAGATTCAGCCCAAGGGCATTAGCTAGCAGAGAGGACCTTGCCTTTTGTTCTAACAAGCTTGGTGCCTAAGGCTGAGAATCTTTAGCTTCCAGTAAAAGAGGTTTCTTAGCTGAGACTTGAAAGAACAAAATTGTGGACGCCTAGGGGAGATGTTTGTCTAGTAGGAAGCAATTACACAGGTTGCCTGCATTCCCCTCTGTTGCGGTTACTGGTGTTGGAAGCCATCTTTAAAGGCGGCCATGCTTGGCAGTTTCAACACTGAGGTTCAATGTCTTTTAGACATGTGCACAACAGACATCAAGACTTAAATGCATAGCAGACCTTAAGAGCCACCTTACAATTCCCTAGCTTGCTGTACTGGTCCAACAAGGCAGCAAAGGGAACAGAGAGAAGGTCTCACATCCTTTCAGGCCTGAGGAAGGGAGGAAGCAGTTTTGGGGAAGAGAGACTGGAGGGCTTCCGGCTACTTATTTTAACACTCTTTTTTACCCCTTCCCTTCCTCCGTCCTGCACTCCCAGAGAGCCATACCATATAGCAAAATATGTTTTTAAAGAGAAAAATATCAGCAAAATCAGTATTATTACCCAATGATACGTTACCCAATCAAAAAATCTAAAAAGAATGTCTCACACCCATGGCCCACCACCACAAAGAAGTAAGGTCAGGGTATCTTCTCATATCTCTTCTTCAAGAGCTTCTTCTTCAAAACTTTGCAATATTCATTGTTAGTTGTTTTGTGATTATTATTCTTTCCTTTGACCTTGTCATAGTCATGTGTATGACTTTCTTGGCTCTGCTTATTTCATTCTTCATCAGTTCATGTAGATCTTTCCATGATTCTCTTCATGTATCATATTCATCATCTCTTAAAGAACAGTGACATTCCATTATGTTCATGTACCTCAACTCTGCCAATCCCTAATCAATGGGCACCTATTTCATTTCCAGTTCTTTGTTGTTATTATTGTTCATTGGTTTTCAGTTGTGTCCAACTCTTCATGACTCAGGATTTTCTTGGCAAAAGTACCTGAGTGGCTTACCATTTTCCTCTCCAGTTCATTTTATAGATGAGGAAACTGAGACAAACAGGATTAAGTGACTTGCCCAGGGTCACACAACTCCTAAGTGTCTGAGGACAGATTTGAACTCAGGAAAATGAATCATTCCAGGACCAGCACTCTATCCACTGTCCCACCTAACTCACTGCACATTTCTTGCCAGCACACACAAAATAAAGTACTGCTATAAACATTTTGTTATATATGGGGATTTTCTTCTTATCAATGACCTCCTTTGGACTATAAGTCTATTAGCTGACTCCCTGGGTCAAACAGTATGCACGTTTTTAGTCACTTTATTTGCATAATCTCATATTGCTTTCACAGATGGGGGTTTGCCTCTATCTCTTGTTTATTTAAAAATACATCTCTTACCCATAGCTGTGAGCAGTACATAATCTGCTTCTCTTGTCATTTGTTATGGTATGATCTGAAATATTAAGGTTCATTTGGAATGTATTGTGGGATATGATGTAAGGTGTTCGTCTAAGCCTAATTTCTGACAGACTCCTTTCCAGTTTTCCCAGCAGCTTTTAATCAAATAGGAAATTCTTTGCTAAGTAATTCATGCTTTCCAGTTTATCAAACATTGGATTTTTGAATTCCATTGTTTCTGATTTACCCTTGTCTGGTCTATTCCATTGATCTACCTCTTTATTTGTGAACCAATACCAAATAGTTTTGATGACTCATGCTTTATAACATAGTTTGATATCTGGACATGCTATTCTATCCTTATCCTTATCTCTTTTCATTATTGATATTTTCATTGATATTCAAGACCTTTTGTACCTCCAGATGCATTTGGCTATTTATTTTATTTAATTCAATGAATCAGTAGCACTGTCATTTTTATTTATTTATATATTGGCACAGCCCAGTCATGAGCACTGAATATTCCTCCAACCACTTAAGCTGCTCTTTATTTCTTTAAGGAGCACTTTTTCATTGACATTTTTTTCATTGTATCTTGTGGGCTTTGGTAAAATGATCCCCAAGTATCTTATGTATTTTGTAGTTATTTTGAGTTGGATTTCCCTTTCTATTACTGCCTCATATTCATTTTAATTCTTTATTATCTATCTTATGTTCTACATCTTTTTGCCTTACTATGATATCCCATGTTCAATAACTGGCTAGGTCAGAAATTGATCCAATGGAATATGGAGGCTCTTGAATAAGTAGTTGAGCTAACAGTTTCTGGGACCCTGCATATGTCAATGAGATGCTTCATATTTACATATATTCACAATTAGGCAGTCAAGAAATGTGAATTATGTGCTAAGTGCTATAGGGTAAAGAAGGAGACTAAAACCATAATGGACCTAACCATAATAAGCTTACATTTTAATCAGGGAAGCACACACACACTAGAATGTAATCTCCCTGAGGGTAAGGACTGATTCATACTTCTTTTGTCATTATATCCCACTTGCCAAGCATAGTGTAAATGCTTGATAAAATTTTTGTTGAATTGAATTAAGAAACAAGGCAATTTTTATACATAATAGCTATTATACAATGAACTAAATTGTGTGGCACAAGTGATTAGAGAACAAGACAGAAAAGAACAAGCTGCTAATTATAGGAAGCAGACAGCAAATGCAGAATGAGTTAGAGAAGGAAATGGTCAGTCCATTCACAGCCCTTTGAAAAAATAATAACCCAGTTTCGGCATCCATAGTAATCCATATATAATATCTATGTAATAGGAGGGTGGGCAGTATCCCAAAACTGCTTTCTGTCTATCTCTGTGAGAGTCTACTCAGGACGTGTGTTCCAGATAGTTGACTTGGCTCAGCCCCCACCCACTAGGAATTACTTCTATTTGGATCTAGTCATTATGAGTCATTCAGACCTCATTCATAGCAAAAGCAAAGCAATTCACTTAAAGTAGTGACATTGAGAAAGTGGGAAAGGATAAACAGCATAAAGTATAGTGAACCCAATCATTGTTCCTTCTCATGTGTACATGGGCATGCACACACACCCCTTCCCTGTTATGCCCTCTTCTAACTATTCAGAAACAATCCAGGCCAGCAGGGAGATAGAAAGAACTGCCACCACCAGAGGCATTCTCTCCCCTGGCTTTCTTTCTCCCTTCCCAAGGCCCCAGGCCATCTAATACCCATCTGGACTGTTTGACCACTCACTCACTCACTTGGATGAGATGGGAGTAATCATCTTTTTGCCTTCCAGTGAGATGAAGGACCGCCACCCTCCACACTTACCATCCACCCTTCCACTGTGTCCTAAGGTCCTCCAGGCCTTATTATTGCACCTGATTCTATACCCTCAGGACCCCTGTCATTGTCATCTCACCTATTGATACAACCTAAGGACCCTTGGCCCTTGTCATCTGCCTCAACCACTGCTGTACACTTAAGACCTTTAAGTCTTTCCATCCGCTGTCAGCTGACCCTCATTTTATATATTGTTTTCCCCAAGAGTCTCACTTTTTCTATTTGTATCCCCAGAATTTTGTATATAGTAAGTGCTCAATGAATGCACTATCTTTCACCCATCCCAAAATGCCATCTCTGCATAAATTTCATCCCTGGCCTCTGGTAGTTAGGACTGTTATTCCTTTATTCCCATTCTCCATCATAGTACTCCATGCTTGGGTAAAGATAAAACTCAGAACACAAATGTGCAATAGAGTATGTGCCCCAACGTCTGAGTCACCATTCCCATCCCTTCTTGCGTCACGAACAGAAATCAGGATTATTCCACTTCTGTGTCATAGTTGGGTACAAATACCCTATGATTCCCTCATCAGTTATATAGGCAACATTCAAATCTGGACTGAGAAAAAAAAAACCACCTTCAAGACCAGCAACTTACATCAAAACAACACAGGCCAATGGGAGAGCTTTCTCCTGGCATCATTACCTCCTCTCCTCCATGCTTCTTCCCAGTGTTTTCTGAAACATCTAAGCTTTGTGCTTATCCAGTCAGAATCCACACTGGGGTGGAATCATTAGTCAATATGTCCCTTTGTTTAGTCAGTCAGACATGTCCAACTCTTCACCAACTCTTTTGGGGTTTTCTTGGCAGAGATACCCAAGTAGTTTGCCATTTTCATCTCCAGCTCACTTTACAAATAGAGAAACAAGCAAACAAGATTAAGTTACTTGTCCAGGGTCACACAGCTTGGTAAGTGTCTGAGGCTAGATTTGAACTCAAGAAGATGAGTCCCCAGACCTGGCACTCTATCCACTATTCCACCTAACTGCTTCTGATATGCCCCCTCACAAAGAGAGACAGACAGAGAGACAGAGACAGAGGACTAGAATGTGTTCCCCTTCCCCTCACCCCCATCTGAGTGCCTAGGGAAAATTAAGCTGTCTGCTCCCAAAAAATGTACATAGTGATGAATGGTTCAGGTACCTGATAAACACTTAAGAAGAGAGAGAAGGAAAGGAAAGAAGATAAGGACTTTGGGGTGATGAGCCTTCACTTTGCATGAGGCAGATGACCAAGAGTGTGAGACTTAGCCTCACCTTCCTGAGAAATTAATGGCGCTTTCGGCAGCTCGGTGGAGCAGCAAACATCATGAGAAACAGCCAGAAGTTGGAGAGAGAGAATTAAAATGTCACCACCACCACCATGCCCTTTCACCAGGAGGGAGAAGTAAGTCAAAACAGGATTGGGCAGTGGGGCAGACAGTCGAAGGATCATATGTGCTAAGGACTTAAGACACATCCTGAAAGGGAATGAATGTAGCACCTAGTCTCTGAATAAATACCAAATTCAAAACCAGAGGACTTGGGTTCAAATCTTGACTCTACTATGTATTACTGCTTTGACCTTGAGCAATTCACTTCTCTCTCTTGGGCCTCAGTTTCCTCCTCCATGAAATAAGAGGGTAAAATTAGAAGATTTCTAGGGCCTTTTCCAGCTCTAAATCTCTGACCTCTGATAACTAGTGGTCGTTCATTCAAAAATCCTGTTTTATTTTCCTCCTTTTAATTAAAGCTTCTCCTGAAATATTGTCAATTGTGTGCTTGCAGGGAAGGAGTGGGTCTCCGTTACAGTGGGAATACCACTTGTCTATTTTTTTAACATTCCCTGGATGTCAGTTAAGAGCTGAAAGGGCAGGAAAATCACCTTCAGTATACACAAGCTAGCAGAGGCATGAGTTAGCCTCAGAGATGTGAGTTCTGTGCATACACTGCTTGTATGCAATGACAATAACTAGTATTTCTATCAGAGAAGGAAATGGAGAACCATGCTAGTATTTTTACCAAGAAAACCCCAAATGGAGTCACGAAGAGTTGGACACAACCGAACAACAACCACCAAAAATATGTATACAGCACTTTAAGACTTGCTAAGCTTTTTACAAATATTATCTCATTTGATCTTCATAACCCTAGGAAGGAGATGCTGTCATTATCCCCATTTAACAGATGAGAAAACTAAGGCAGACAGAGGTTAAAGTGACTTTCCCAGAATCACTTAGCCAGGAAGACTGGATTTGAACTTAACCTAGCCTGACTCCAAGGCTACTGCTCTATCCATCATATCACCCAATGGCTTCTATATATACTAAATGTATATCAACTAAAATATCAATGATGTGGATTCAACTCTTGTCCATATCTTTCCAAAAACCTTCTGTAAGTAGTCTATTCAATGAGCTGGAGGTCTTCCTTTAGGCCTTTTAATACTATGTGAGGAAAAAAATCCTGCTACATGAATGCCAATGCAATGCTCACATTATCCATTCTTCCCTCTTGCTGGCCTGCCCCATTTTCAGCTGATTATCTTTCCTACCCTTCATGTAAGCAAGTCATCATTGGTAATGTGCGACAACCTATTTCCTCCTACTGTTTATCTCTCCATTGCCCTTTGGGTCACTTGCAATTTTGATTCTTTAGAGATAGTAGCATTCCCTGATTCACGGCTATATAGCATCACCCAGAATACTGGAGTTGAAAAAAAAAACAGTAGGTTCTTTTTGGTTTCAGAGAGCACCTTGGACTTGTTAAGAGTTTGAGATGATTTTCCACATGTCAGACAGACCACTCTTGTCTGTCTGTTTAGTGATTATCCATCAGCAGTATCTCTCCAGGGTATGGTTCAATGGGCTTTCTGTTTAGTTGCCTATCATAAACTGAACTACTTCCAGGACAATGGTGAATGCCTTCATCATCCTCAATATTCCGTTTAATCTTCTTTCTCCAAAGTTGAAGGTGATCTCTTAATTGCCAAATCTCTTGGCCTTTTCTCATTCCTGAGCCTCTCTTTACCTCTTGAAGCCTTCAATGTTGCCAATCACCTTCTCCTTCAGGATTATCTTTTGTCTCTAGGTCTTTGTAACACTCTTCTCTCTTGGTTCTCCCATCTGCTAACTGCTCTTTCTCAGTCTCCTTTGTTGAATCTCCATCCAGGCTGTGCCCACTAACCTTGGGTAGCCCCCAAGACTCTATCCTGAGTCCTCTGCTCTCCTCCCTCTAATGCTGCATTACCTGGTGATCTCATCAGCTCCCATGGTTTCAATTAGCATCTCTGCAGACAATTCCTAAATCTTTAAATTCAGGCTTTGTTGTAGTTCATCCTTTGTTTTTGAAGAGGACTGATGACATCACAGGGTAAGGTCTTGACTTTTACATAAATTGGATTTAAGTAAGGCACAATTGCACAAAAATTCAAGCCTAGTTTCTTTATTGAATTAAAGTCATACATCTCCAGCTGCCTCTTACTCATCATGAACTAGATGTTCCATATCCCAAACTCAATATGTCCAAAGCAGAACTCACTGTCTTCTTCTCCTGAAGCCCCATACCACCATCACCTTCTCCCAGACTTCCTTATCGCTATTGATGGCACCCCCATTCTCTTAAGCATCCAAGCCCACCACCTCAGTGCCATTCTTCATTCTTCATTCTCATTCCATATATCCAATCTATTACCAAATTTTGTTGTTTCTACCCTTACAGCATTTCCTGTATCTACCCTCATATCACCACTCACACTGAGACAACCCTAGGTCAAGCCCTCATCACCCCTCACCATGCCTCAGGTAACTCCTCCGCACTCCAATATATTCTCCTCTCAAGCATAGGTATGAATGTGTGTCACACACCTTGCCTCCAACCAGTGTCTTCTAATGACCTCGAGGAGTAAGCAAAGAAATCTGTTTGAAACTCTTCATAGTCTGGCCCCTTCCTACCTTTCCAGCCTTCTCCTACCTTATTTCCCTTCATGTACTTGACAATCCATCCACACTGGTCATTCAGCAGTTCCTTGAACATAACACTCTAACTCCAGTCTCCTTGACTTTGCACTGACTGTCACCCATGCTTCCAATGCTCTGCCCCCCACCCTCACTTTCACCTCCTAGCATTCTCCAAGAATAGCTCGAATCCCACCTTCTTTAGAAGGCCTTGCCTCACCATACCCCTGTAATGGTAAGATAAATTTGAAGATCTTCCCTGCCCCTTAATAAGCCTAAAGTGAACTTGAGAACCTTTCCTGATTTGAAAGTATACTCTGCCCCCTAATAGGCTTCATGTGCTCACCTAATAGGGGCCTGTGGTAGGAGGCTTGTTTTTCAGGAAGACACAACTTTTGTTACTTCATAGTCAAGTGGGTAAGGAGGGTTGTGATGGTTTCTGACCCAGGAGAAGGCTATATATACCCTGATGTGAGGATTTGCTGTGGGGGTCCCTTTGGGAAGAGTTGTGTGATTTGGCCAGATGAGACTCTGGGCAGCTATTGAGCCCCCCAGCTTTGAAAACCCAGATGTTGGTGCTTCTCTCTCTGGTGACTAACTAGGTATGGATGTAATGGTCAGACAGCTAGAAGCCCTGTCTGCTGGATTGTTATTTTCTCTTTTAACTTCTGTTTATATTCTCTGAAGTTCAGGGTGCTGACTTTTTCCCTTCAACTAGGTAAACGATATATGTTTGATTGATTAAAGTAAGATTGTTAACACTTTTTGAATTGCTTTCCTTTAGAAAAGCAGATCAAAGAACCTGTGCTAGTAGCCATTCTGGGTATGCTAGGGGGCTTGCTGCTACAACCCCTCGACTCTCAGTTGCCAAGGCTTTCTTCTTTCAATTACCTTCATATTCCGTATATATCTTGTATATATTTAGATATTTAAATAAATATCAGGGATTTTTTGTTGTTGTTTTTTCTGCCTTTCTTTGAAATCCTCACACTTAGGACAGTGACACGTGGTAAGTGGCTAATAAATGCTTGTTGACTAAACTATGTTATTATGCCTTGCTTGATGACAAATAAAAGGGTCATCAAACAGACTTATCTCTGTTGTTGCATCTATCAACATATCTAATATAATGGGAGAAGATCTGGGACTCATCAGCTCTGAATGGTGGGAAACTGCAAACCCACCTAACCCCTGTCTCTAGGTCTCCCTAGATCAAGCTTCACATCCCATTCAGGAAACCAGGACCTTCCCATTGGAGACATCTGGCCATCTTACCATCTGCCCTGATGCACACAAGTCACCACCTCCCCCACATTCTCCCTTTTCCCAATTTCAACCTCTTTATCTTGCTCTAGAAATAGTAATAAAAGCAATGCTACAATTGCTCCTGAAGAAGATGGAACAATGAACTACCCCATGGCTCCTCTCACGATCCCTGTAACTCTACAGACCAAAGCTCCCTGCCATGGCCCTTAATCTCTCTATATATAGAAGAGAAGCAACTGGAGAGTGGGGACTATCTCACTTTTGTATTCCTATCCCCAGCTCCCAGTGCATAGTAGGTGCCCAAAAAATGCTTTTTCATTCATTCGTATCTTAACACACTCATGGAAGACACCTTTCTGGAGAACAGCCTCTAAGACTGAATTCTTATTTTATGAAATCAAAATATTTTTTCAACCAAAAATACCGACAGTGGAATTTTTTCTCTGAAAATTTTGGATAATTATGTAATCACTAAAAAGAGTCTGTTTTAGAAAAATCACCTGCAAAAGCCAACCTGTTCCCTTCTCATACTTTAGTTGGGTGGCACAGTAGATAGAGCCCTGGACCTGGAGTCAGGAAGACCCAGCTCTAAATCCAGCCTCAGATACTTATGAACTGTGTGATCCTGGGCAAGTCACTTAATCACTGCCTGCCTCAATTTCCTCATCTGTAAAAGGGGGATACTAACAGCACCTACCTCCCATGGTTGTTATTAGGACCAAATGAGAAAAGTTTTGTAAAGTGCTTAGCACAGTACCCACCACATAGTAGGCATTATGTAAATATTAGCTATTATTGTCATCATCAAGAATGCTCTGGATATAGCAATATACCATTCTTACAAAATTTTATGAAAATGAGAAGTACAGATATGGATTGCTAGTTATTGATATTCACTCAATCCCCCTTTTTTCCTGTAGTAATGCCCTTCTTTTTTTTCTAATGATTCGGTATTGGCCACCCTTTCAGAGATCTTAAAAATCAATACTTTCAGCATTCTTAAAGCAGCGTCATCTCTAAGAGAGAGTTCTTCTGAATACACTTCCTCCCATCTAGTTGCCTCCTTCCTCCCCCACCCCCACTCCTTCATCTTCTTTTCCACTCTCTTGAATAGCGTATCAGGGACCCAGATGGGTTAGAGTACAAATGTGGTGACCCCATTATCGCTGTTAAATCCAATAGTTTGTTTTAAAAAAAAATACAAATACATTTTCCAATTGTTTCATTTTTTATTGTCCTCCTTCCAGTTCTACCATTAAATGTGGTTGGAATGGTCCAGATTATTTGAGTCTTAGGTTAAGCTTTCTAAAAACTCATTTTCCCCCCAACTGCTTTTCATTGTTTTGTGAAGGTAATGCTGTTTCACCATTTTCCTCCATACAGTTTTGCAAAGCAGTTTGTATTCAAGCTTCTGGGTTTCTTTGCTTGGCAAGGAAAACAAGTGCCTAATGACTGGAATATGTACGTGTCTGTGCATGTATATGTGTATATGTATGTTATTTGTATATATGTGGAGTTGTAGGGGTGTATGTAGGTATATATGTGTATGTATGTATGTGCATGTATATGTGTGTGTCCTAAGTTCTTTTATATGGTAGAGGCTTTAAATCACTTCACCTTCCAAAGGGAATGGAGATTGTCCACAAATGTGTTTTTCTTTACCCATTTCTCTTTTTCTTCACATTGATATTGTGTTCAAATAGATCAGGTCGGAGTTGTCATTACAGTGTATTTTATAATTTGTGGTTGATTTTGACTTTCAGTCTAACAAGTTGATGGTCCACATAGAGACAGGCGATTTGGAAATTACTTCTAAATTGATATTTGGTCATTTTCTGTCCATTAAGACATAATCAATTGCATTTTTATGTTTTTGTGTTGGGTGCTCTCTATAACCAGTACCCTTCAACTCTTCTTGAAAAGAATATTCATGAGACATAGATGCAAAAGCAGCTACATTTTACAGTAGAAAGAGCACTGGATTTGGAGACAGAAAATGGGTTTAAATCCTGGCCCTGTCTCTTCTTAGCACTGTAATGTTGAGCAAGCCACTTCCCCCCTCTGGGCCTCAGTTTCCTCATTTGTTAAATGAAGGGGGCTGGGCTAGATGACTACAAAGTCACTCCCTGATTATACTTCTATGATCTTATGATCTCCATCAGTTCTGTAAGATTTAACCTCTTTTATTTCTTAATCTCAACCACACTTTCCCATATATCCTTGACTATCCTGATCTAAACATTGCATTGAAGTCACCACACACTAAATTGTGTATTGACATATTTTGGAGAATCTCATGGAGATATTTGTAGAATTTCTTTACCTTTTCATTCTTTTGCAACAAATATTAATAAGCATCAATTCTCTTTATTGTTGTTGTTATTGTTTTGCTTAATTTCATCACCACCACTTTGTAATTTATTGTGCTGGTTTTTGGACCACACCCAGTTCCATACTGGAAACTTTTCATTTTGGTGGGACTCAAAAAAATGTGCATTCCATTGTCATAGTTAAGTGATGTGATAGGGATGGTGGAGTATGAGTAACCAAATAAAGGGAAACCCATCACCTTTAACCCAGTGTCACCTACATTCTATAATGAGGCATCCAGGTAGGACTTTCATGTCTATGTGCAGAGAAAGATGTGGGGGTCAACTTAGGATTTATATTCCTTGACCACTCCTAACCACCAAGGAATTTACAGATCTTTGAAATCTCTCGCTCCTGAAACCTAGGTCAAGGTGGGAAGCACAGCAGATCTCTAATGAATTATTTGGCATTAATAGATTGTATCCTAGAAACTGTCAATCCATCCTGCCCCATCTTTTCCAACACTCCAACTTTCCTGCCATAGAGATTTTCTAAAAGTACCTCCATGCAAATAAATGACAAAATAGAATTGGGAAAGGATTAGATTGGACAGCAACTCTGCTCCTCGGAAGCCATGCTGAAAAAATAATTACACTAAGCTATAGTCTCAGAATGAATTCCATTGTTCCTTGGCCAAAGAATTGCTTAGAAGTTGTTCTGTCAATTTTCCCCCACACTGCAGGACTAAGAGGAATGGAAGGAACAGCTCTGCCTACCATAACCTTCCCCAAATCTTGTCCAGGTTTCTACACTGGGACTGCATGATGCCCTCTATGAAACAACAGCTGCACACTTCATTCCCTCTATTCCACTATACACCCCCCATCTCCTGTACCCCATTACACATATCCCATATTATCACACATACCAGCTCTTCTGCATCAACATTCCACAACCTGTAGCCATCACCCACATCCCATTTTCTACACAGCACTCCCTCTACCCCATCACATGAACTCTCATCTATATCACTGTACTGTCATCACTTTCCCCTACATCACCTGTACTATCAATCACACCCTCTCATCTAAACCCCATCATTTGCACTCCATTACCTGTACTTCTTTATCCACACCCTGTCACCCTTGTGCCATCACCTATACACTCATATTCCTCTATCACTCATACCCCTTCACCTACACCCCATCATCCATACTCCATTACCTAGACTCCATCACCCCCTCCCTGTCACCATCATTCCACCACCTCCATACTCCATTACCTGCACTCCATCACACATACTCCATCACCCCTACCCCTTCACCCCCGTCTCCCATATCTCATTATCTGCAATCTGTCACTTGTACTCCATCACTTAAAACCTATAACTAGAACCCCATCAGCCATACTCTCCTGTAGTATGAAATTACAGAGGAGCATATTTCAGTTTGATATTCAAGGAGAAACTTTCTAACTATCAAAACTATCCAAAAGTGAAATGGGTTATGTCAGGAGACAGCAAGCTTCACAGTATTCGAGGTTGTTGAAAGTCACTTGCTGGTGAGGCCAAAGAAGAGGGTCCCTGTTTAAACAAAAGCTTGACCAGATGACCTCTGACATCACTTATCTTCCATCTCTTATATTCTATGATTCTCAGGAAAGGTCATAGGAGACTAACCATTATTAGTACCATTCAGCATTCTCTTTTCCCCCAACTACTTTAGCCCATTCTTTATCATTCATGGCTCCACAATCCAGTGAGGCATAGTTATAGTTTTTTAGAATCATAACCATAAATCAACAAGCATTTATAAATGCATACTACTATGTGCCCTACTATACTGTGCTAGGCACTAGGGATCCAAGTATGAAGAATAAAATAATCCCTATTGGCAAGGAACTTATACTTTAATTGAAAAGACAACAAGCACACATGTAAATACACACAGTGTGCATATAAAGTGAACAAATAAAAGTATATACAAGGTGGTTAAATGCAAAGTAATTTGGGAGGGAAGGCACTAGCAATCAGAGGAATTGGGAAAGGCTTCATGTACAAATTGGAATCTTAAAGAAAGAAAAGAGGCAAATGGTCAAAGAGAGTATGTGGGATGGCCAATTCAAGGCACAGAGATAAGAAATGGTGTGCCTAGTTCAAGGACCATGGAGAGGGCCACATTTGGCTAGATCACAGAGTATAGAGGCTCAACATCCTTTGAGATTATAAAGATAGGTTGGAACTGGGTTTAAAAGGTTTTCAAAGACAAACACCAGAGTTTAGATAATTATCCTAGAGGCAACAGGAAGCCACTGAGGTTGACTAGGGTCATTATGTGCACTGGCAGATCTACACTTATAGAAAGTTACTTGGGCAGCTGAAAGCAGAATGGACTGAAATTGTAAGAGACTCGAGGGAAGAAGACCCATGAAGAGGATGCTGCAGTAATCTAGGCATGAGGTGATGAGGTCTGAAGCTGAGAAGGTAACTGTGAATGGAGAAAAAGGTAGATGTGAAAGATTCAGAAACCACAAGATCTGGCAAATTATTGGATGTGTGAGATGGGGGGAGTCTAGGATAAAACTGATGTTATGAACCAGGGAGGCTCAAAGAAAGGGTACCTTCAACAGAAATAGGAAAGCTTGGAATGTGGGGGTGGTTTAAGGGGGAAAATATAATAAGCTCAGTTTTGGTTGCATTTAGTTTGAGATGTTTACAGGACATCCAGTTTGAAATGGCCAATAGGCAATCAATGATCCTTAGAGAGAGACTGACTTATAGTTCTACGAGTCATCTGAAAAGAGATGGTAATTAAACCCATGGGAGCCAATAAGGTTACAAGGAGAGAGGGACATCTCCTATTGTCCTGCACCATATCTGGCCACTGGACCCAGATGGCTCTGGAGGAGAAAGTGAGGCTGATGACCTTACAGAGCCCTGACTCACTTAAATCCAATTCACTTGCAAATCATGGCATCATCTTCCTGATGTCATAGTCCTCTTCAAGAACAAAGGACAAACCACCCAACCACAACCAGGAGAGACAGTACAAACCACTAGTTATTTTAGTTGTAATTATAGTTTTAGAGACAGAAGGGATGAATCTCAAAGGTCATCTAGCCCAATCCCTTCCCCATTACAGATAAGGAAACTGAAGCCAAGGTGTTTTAAGGCAAAATGCCTTGCAGGGAGTGGCAGAGCTAGGATTTTAGCTAGTCTTTCCTAAATCTCTGGTCCCCAAAGGTCAGCAGGCCACCAGAGCTAATTCTCCATCTAGCCTCTCCATGTCTCCCTACTCTAGCCAGCAACATCTTTCACTTTGATTCCCCATCTCCCTTATTGCTTGTGGTCACGCACCTGGACCTCTCTCCACATCTGTATTCATACCTCAAGGCAGATATGGGACACTTCTGAGGACACACACCACCTTCTATTTCTCATTGTGTCAGGAAACAAAATCCCCAATTGGAAGTTGCAGGTTTTTTTTTTTTCAGGTAGCAGGATCTCATTCTAATTTTCTACGGCAGGAACCCAATTTTTCAAGTGATAATTATAATAATTAAAAATTCTGTTATCAGCTGAAGTAAAAGAATGCAAAGCATGTAGCAGAAGCCGAAGAGGAAACAGGCAGCAGGCAGTGAGTTTTCTGATAATGAGATCTATCTCAGAAATTTCCCCAAATCCCCAAGATAATTCCAGGACATTTTCTCCAGGGGGAGGAAGATGATTGCTCATTTTCCAAGAGCTACTCCATCTTCCAAGGTCATTGCCACCCACTCACTGGAGAAATGTCTAGACACAATCAACTAGCATAGGAAAATAGGCAAAGGCCAGGGTGAACAGAGGCCACGGCAATCCACTGACCTTTAAAAACCGGATGAAAGGACTAGGAGGAAAATTTCATTGGGTTTGTTGACATGAATAATCAAAACTGGGTCAACAAAGCTGGGTTTATAGATAATTGGAAAAAGGAGAGCCCAGAGGCAAGTATAACAGCCCATCTTTCTGCTACCTGTTCTAATAAGGATCAGTGTCTCAGAGTGGACAAGGATCTGATGGTTTATTTTGTCCAACCCAAGCCTAGGCAGAAATTCCATGTGTAACAAGTGGTTTGAAAACTTCTGTTTAAAGACTCCCAGCAATGGAGACCCCAGGACCTCCCAAGGTAACCCCATCTACTTTTTGACAGTTGTCACCATTAAAGAGCCTTCCTCAAAATGCAGTAGAATGCCATTCCCACCCCAAACCTGAGGATGCGTCCTGAGGGACAGCCCTGTAGTACTATGTGCTGCTAACATGGGGGAAACTTGACTCCCGATTGGCTGAGAGTCCCCTGAGCCCTCGATATAGCTGACCTGCATAAGTGGAAAAGAGACTTCAGATTACAAGAGAGTGCTGGGAGAGGCAGAGAAGGAGCTCGAGAGAGGGGTAAGAGGCAGGTGCCAGCTTTGAATGACAGATGGGAGATTTCCCCAGAGTCAGTCATATGGAGAAATCAACCCCCAGGATGCCCCTGGATTCCTAGTGCCTAGTGCCTGGATTCCTAGAGCCTAGCTGGCTCTCCCCTGGTAAAAATCATCCTCTCTCTGCCCCGGAGGAGCTCATTTACTCTGGTGTATTCATTTATCTATTCTAATCTGCATAACTCCTCTGATTTCTGATTACCTTGATGAAGAGGTTTACTAGCTATTGGGATTTTTTGTGTAACCAGCATTTAGTAGCGCAGAACTAAAATGGTGAGAATGAGCTACATGTTATCCTCCCCTTTAGAAGAAACAGAAAGTACCTTTTATTCTGAACCCGTGAAAGAGATAGCATCAAACCCGGAGACTACAAGTATTTGAAGTATGGCAGCCCGGTATGACTCTGGCCCAGTGGTCATCTTGGAGACAGTAGACTGAAGAAGTGATCACCCAGCAGACTGTAATCATATTCTGGCTAAGTCACCTCTTCTAGGGGCTAAATATCCCATTGCTTCAAATGATCCTTGGTTGGCATGGTCAAGTCAACAAGCACTTATTAAGCACCTACTATATGCCAAACACAGTGCTAAACACAGGATACAAAAAAAAGGCAAAAGATAGTCTCTGCTCTCAGGGAGTTCCCAGTCTTGTGGGAAGACAAAATAAAAACAATTGATGCACATACAAGATAAATGCGAGTTGACTTGGGGGTATTCTGAGAGAGAAGGCACTGGCATCAAGAGGGTTCAGGAAAGGCCTCTTGCAGAAGGTGGGATTTTAGCAAAGTCTTGAGGGAAACCAGGAAGTGGAGATGAGCAAGGAGAGATTCCAAGGGTGGGAGACAATCATTGTGTCCAATGAGAGGGACAGCAAGAAGTCCAGCATCCAAGAAGGCCGGTGTCCTTGGATCGTAGCAGATTTGGGCGAGTAAGGTGTAAGAAGATTTGAAATGGCAAAGGGAAGAGATTATGAAGTGTCTTCAAAGTCAAACAAAGAGGGGCAGCTAGGTAGCACAGTGAATAGACCACTGGCCCTAGAGTGAGGAGGACCTGAGTTCAAATCCAGCCTCAGACACAACACAAAAACTATCTGTGTGATCCTGGGCAAGTCACTTAACCCCAATTGCCCTCCCTCTCCCCCTCCAAAAAAAGCAAAAAACAAAACAAAAGTCAGACAGAGGGTTTTATATTTGATCCAGAGGTAACAGGGACCTACTGGTTTATCGATCTCCATTACTCTTACCATCTTGGTCACACCCCTCTAGAAGGGCTCCCTCTTATCAATATCCAGGGGCATAGGAGAGATAAGAACCATGGTGTGTGGGATCTGAGGAAGAAGATATCATTCACAACAATGTTCAGGGGAAGCGGGAAGGATGTAGGAGGAAGGTGTTTTAGAGAGTCCTTTGAGGAGAGGAAGGGCCAGTGGGAGGAGATGGAAAGGATCTGAAAGATACTGAAGGACACTATTTGGAGAAGTTGAATTTACAGGGAGAGGAGCAGGGGTGAGAGACTAGGGGAACCCCGAGGGGAGGGAGACAATGGCTGAAGGGATATTAGGCAGAAATAGGTACTATCTGGCTACAGGGGGAGATGACGCTGAGAAAAGATATAAGGGTTGTAAGGATGATTTAGGGAGAGGAGGAGAGGTTGAGGGAACACTCAAGGGAGAGGCTGGGATTCTGGGAATACTGGTGGAGAGGATAAGGTTTAGAGAGACACTGGGAGAAGGGCATAAGTTGTGGCGGCACTTAAGAAAGGAGCAGAAATTGTGGGGTCACTAGGGATACAGAATAGGACGCTAAGAGTAAAGGGTCAGCAGCTGGTAGACAACGACACTGTTGGGAGGGGAAAGACCTGGCAAAATTTCTGCAGGAGTTGTGATTGAGAATCAACAAATTCCAAAGATACATAAAACCAAAGGCCCAAAATGTTCTGAATTCAACAATGAGGGTGCTGTTGGTCCTTCCTGTGAGTAAGAACAGCAGGCCCCAGCCAAAGGTGTATGAGTGCTGGCCTGTGCCCAGGCTCCACAAGCACCTGTGAGCAGATATACCCACACTCCTGCTGCTATCAGATTTGCAGAAATAACATCTGCTCCCCGACATCTGGAAATCCATGAGGAAAAGGCCCAGAACCAGGCCAGGCATTTCTTGGACCAGGAAGACCAGGGGTCCCATAAGAAGTTTGTCCTGTTCTATCTTGCCCTGCTGTTGCAGCAAGCACCCCAGTGTCCCCAGGGTGCCTGCTCACACAGGTTCTTGGATCTGCTTTGTTAAAGGAAAGCGACTCAAAATGGGTTAACAAGCTTACTTTAATCAGTCAGACATATATCGTTTACCTTATTCAGGAGAAAAGGTCAGCACCCCGAATCTCAAAGTATACAGGCATAATTATCAAGACAGAAACATCAAGTAGACAGATTTCCAAACTGTCCAACCATTACATCCATACCCAGTCAACATCTGGGTTTCCACATTCTGGGTTTTTCAAAGCCGGGGGACTCTCAACAACGGCTTCCCAGAATTCAGATCAAATCACAGAACACTTCTCAAAGTGAGTCCCAAAACAAAGCTACACATCAGGGCTTATATAGCCTTCTCCTGGCTCAGAGAATGTAACAACCTTTTGGACCCACTGGCCAATCAAAAAGTATCAACTGAAAAACAAGCCTCCCACCCCAGGCTCCAGGTGCACGTTAGCCTAGGGGCAGGGAAGATCTTTAAATCTGCATTTCCATTACACCTGCCCAGGGGTAAACTAGATGCCTACTCAGACACTAGCACAAAAGAGAACAGGAATAAAGTCTCTGGTATGTGTAAATCCCTTTCCAACTACATGTTGGTCTCTTCATTTTATATTATTTTAGAATTATTTTTATTTAACATTATTTATTTATATATTATAATACAGTATATGATAATATATTATTAAATAATATATTGTTTAATATATTTATATTATTTATTTATTTTATGCTATAATTAACAACTGGCATTTACCTAGCAAGAGGGATATTTGATGCAATGAATCGAAAGTTGAACTTGGAGCAATGAGGAGCCAGGTTCAAATCCTTTTTCTAGTAGCTCGATAGCTGTGTGACCAAAGACAAGTCACTTAATTCCCTGAGCATCAAGCTCTATGTATTTCTATAGCATTTAATATCCCTTATCTCATTTAATGCCCATAATAACCCTCTGAGATACCATAGGAAATAAAGACATTATTATTCCCATTTTATGGATGAGAAAACTGAGTTCCAAAATTTAAGTGACTCAAGTCTGGTCATACAACTAGTTAAGGTTAATGTGTAAGTCAAGACCTCACCCTTGTAATGTCATTGGTCCTCTTCAAGAACAAAGGACCACCACCAACAAGAATGGTAAGATTCAAATCCAAGACTTTCCTGAATCCAAATTCAGAGCACTTCATGTTGTACCACACTGTTTCCATAGGACAAGCTGATATTGTCATGTTATTGCCCTCGAAGATTTACAAAATACTTTCAATATGTAATCCACTGAGTCTCCATTCTTGTACCATATACATTGTACTATGACTGTGGACTTGAGAAAAAGACATGGGTTAGGAATGACAGCACAGACAGATAGAATTGGAACTTGGCAAAAAAAAAATAATAATAACTGGACCTAGAAAGGAGTCATTCAACAAGCAATATTTAGCTTGGGAAGAGATCTCCAGTGGAGTGCCCCAAGGATCTGGGCTTGACCCTCTGCTCTTCAACTTATTTTTTTTCAGTGATTTGGACGGTGATAAAAATGATACACTTATCAGATGTGTAGAGCACATGAAGCTAACATGATGAATGCCCAAGTCGGGCCTCCAGAATAGGGGAACCCATCAATCAATTTAATAGTGATAAAGTTCTACAGATGATGACAAAATCACAATTACAAAATGGTGTAGAGGTAGAAATAATAACAGCTAGCATTTATAGGGTACTTTAAGTTTCAGAAAGTACTTTGGATGCGTTCCATCATTTAATTCTTGTAACAAACAATCCTTTGGACTTGATGCTATTATCATTTCATTTTCACAGTTGAGGAAATTAAGCCAGGTAAAGGTTAAGTGATTTGCCCAGGGTCACAGCTAGTAAATGCCTGAGAAAGGATTCAAACTCAGGTCTTCCTGACTCCAAGTCCAATGTTCTATCAACTGCTCCATTTAACTGCCTCAGTATCCACATCCTGTTTTTTTAAGAGGGGTTGGGAAATTTAATGTACTCTGTAGTCAGTACCAGTTAAGGTTATAAAATGGCAGCCCCCCAAAAAACTTAATGAGATATTAGATGTCACATTCATCACAGGGGCTTGAAATGCCAATGTAGGAAATCAAAAGGTAATTGGAATAACAGACAAGTTTGGCCTTGGAGTACAAAATGAAGCAGGGAAAAGATTGAGAAATTTTGTCAAGATAACTCACTGGCCATAGAAAACCCTCTTTTTCAACAACCCAAAAGCCAACTCTACACATAGACATCACCAGGTGGTCAATATCTACATCAGATCAATTATATACTTTGCAACCAAAGGTGGAGAAGCTCTATACAGTCAGTTAAAACAGGACCTGGAGCTGACTCAGATCATCAGCTTTCTTATTGGAAAAATTAGATTTAAATTGAAGAAAGTGGGGAAAACCATCCAACCATATAGGTATGACCTAAATAACATCCCCTATGAATAAGAAGTGGAGGTGATGAATACATTTAAGATGAATAAATTTGGTCAATAGAGTGCCTAAAGAACAATGGATAGAAACTCACAATATTGTATAGGAAGCAGCAACAAAAAGTATCCCAAAGAAAAAGAAGAACAAGAAAGCAAAATGACTGCCTGATGAAGCTTTACAAATTGCTGGGGAAGAAGCAAAGCAAAAAAGTGAAGGAGAAGGGGAAATAAATATATACCCAACTGAATGCAGAATTCCAGAGAATAGAAAGGAGATAAGGTTTTCTTAAATAAACAACGCAAAGAAATAGAAGAAAACAAGGAAAGAGAAAAAATCTCTTCAAGAAAATTAGAGTTATAGCTCCTTGCATCCCCCTCCTGTCTTGCCCAGGTGCTGGGTTACTACTATGAAGAGAAAGGAGTCAAGGCAGAAGATCCGGTGAACAGGAAGGAGCTGGGGGAATGTGGGCAGCTCCTTGGGAGAAATTGGTTTCTGGGTAGATAGGACACCTGTTCATGAAGCTGTCCAACTGGATGAAACCATACAACTACAACAACTGATTAAGAACAGTGCTTATGGGGGTGGCTAGGTGGCACAGTGAGTAGAGCATCTGCCCTGGAGTCAGGAGGACCTGAGTTCAAATCCGACCTCAGACACTTAACACTTACTAGCCATGTGACCTTGGGCAAGTCACTTAACCCCAATTGCCCTGCTCTCCCCACTCCAAAAAGCAAAAATTAAAATTAAAAAAAATTTTTTGAAAAAGAATGGTGCTTATGTCAATGTGGCCACTGCGGACTCCATCATACCTCTCCATAAGGCTAGCCTTCAGAGTCAAACACAATGTGTGAAACTTCTACTGGCTGCTGGAGCCAGAGTGGATGTGGGAAACATTGATGGTAGTGCCCTTCTTTGTGATGTCGGTGCCTTGGGCAACATTGAATGTGTGAAACTGCTACTTTCTCATGGGGCAATGTATACTGCATCCCACTGCATGAAGCCTGCATGACTGGGGGGTTGTGAATGTGTGCAGCTCCTCATTGATGTTGGAGCTCATCTAGAAGCTGATGGCTACCATTTTGGTGCCCCAATGCATGTTGCCTGTGCAAGGGAGCATCTGGATTGTGAAAGTGCTGCTTAATGCAGGAGCCAATGTGAGGTAGGGAACTTGCATGAGATAGCTCTTCATCATGCAGTCAAAGTAAAGAATGTAGACTTGACTGAGATACTAGTGGAGTTTGGAGGCAACATTTGTGCCTGGGACAATGGAGAAAAGGAGCCTTCTAATTATCCTTGGAGCAACAGAACTTCTGCTAAATGCTTTGCGTATTATGCAGAAACACCTCTGACCTTGTCACAACTTTGCAGAGTGAGCTTAAGGAAGGCCACTGGCATCAGAGGGCTTGAGAAAACTGCCAAGTTGGATATTTCTCTAAGGCCAATCAATTACCTTTCACACACCTAAGACAAAGACATGGAAGGGAGAAGAGGTCTTGGGATTTTATCCTGTGTTGCTATAATTACTCTTTCCAATATCTGGCAGAGAAAAATGACTTCTGTGTCTGTAGTGGTATTAAAACCATATACAGAACATTTCCACTTGTCCCTCTGTTCTATCAGAGAAAGTATTTCAAGTGTAATAAGAAAGCACTAACTCTTAGTTCTTTATAGCTGACATGCTTCTGGGATAGCTCATACTGGAATTTGTACTTTAATCTTGTCACTGTCACAGCCAGAAAATTAGTTAGTGGAAAAGAAGTTGCTATAGTCTAGGCTCCCTTTATTTGATGAACTTCCCCAAAGTGACTCACAGTACAAAGTGTAACTCAGAGCAGAGAGGGAAATGGCAGTTGTAGATCTTTCTATGGAGACTTATGAACCTCCCTGTCTTTCCCTTATGTGGTAGGAGCCCATGTTGATGCTTGGTACTCTAGTATAACTGATTCCACTTCACAATAACTTCTTTAGGATTCTGTTTCTAGATAAGGGTGTAGTCCAAATGCCTTGGGAAAACTTAAGGGCAGTCCCTTTAGATCATTGACAGCAGGATCCTGAAATAACCACTCTCTAAATACCTTCTCATGTGCATGCCCTGTTAGCCCACAGGGGCTAAAGGCATTTCTGTTTCTCAGGAAGCTTTTTATGTGTCTGAGTTGCGGAGGATGATGATGACTGCAGCCTGGTGATGCTTATATTGGTTGAAAGGAGTTCAGTCCACTACTAGTTTATTTCAAGACTGAAGGCCTGGTTAAGGACGGTGTGCTGATTACACAGAGGAAGAATCCACCACCTTTATAACAGCTGAAGATTTAGTTTTTTTTAAGGTGGTTCCCTACCTCACAGATAAAGTTAAAACTTTCTCATTTGGACAGTCTTAAAAGCTTAGTTAGTTCACTGTTAGAGGAAATGCTGATCAAATAAATGTCTTGTTCATGTTCAGCCCCTTTCAACTTTAACTGAAAATTCTTCTTAAGTAATTAAGTCTAATAACATTTGCACATAATAAAATGCCTTCTACCTTCCTCAACCCCCAAATCCAGACTTCAGTGAAAGCTGTCGGTCAATAAAAGGAAAAAAAGTTTTAAAAATATATATTAGAGCTATCAAGGAAATATTTCATGCAAAAAAAGGCATGATAAAAGACAAAAATTCAGCTGAACTATTTAAAATCCTAAAAGATGATGCTGTTAAAGTGCTATATTCAATATACCAGCAAATTTGGGAAACTCAACAGTGGCCACTAGATTAGAAAAGATTAGTTTCTGTCCCATTCATAAAGAAGGGCAATACCAAAGAATATTCAAATTACCAAGCAATTGCACTCACTCCACATGCCAGCAAGGTCATGCTTAAGGTTCTGTGAGTTAGGTTTCAGCAATATGTGAACCAAGAATTACCAGAAGAACAGGGTGGTTTTCAAAGAGGCAGAGGAACTAGAGACCAAATTGTCAACATTTGTTGGATTATGGAGAAAGCAAGGAAGTTCCAGAAAAATATCTACTTCTGTTTCATTGACTACACTTTGCGTGAATCACAACATAATTCACCAAGTCCTCAAAGAGATAGTTGTACCAGATCATTTTGTCTCCTGAGGAGCCTGTATGTAGGTCAAGAAAAAATAGAGCTAAAAATGAGCAAATGATTGGTTTAAGATTGGGAAAGGAGTACAACAAGGCTGCATATTGTCAGTTTGTTTGTTTCACTTAAATGCAGAGTACATCGTGAGAAATGCCAGGGTGAATGAATCAAAAGCTGGAATTCAAGTTTCCAAGAGAAATAGCAACGATTTCAGATATGCAGATGACACCACTCTGATGTCAGAAAGTGAAGAGGAATTAAGAAGCCTCTTGATGAGGGTGAAAGAGGAGAGTGTAAAAGCTAGCTTGAAACTTAAGACAGAAAAAATAAAAACTAAGATCTTGGCAACTGGTCCTGTCACTTCCTGGCACATAGAGGCAGAAGAAATGGAAGCAGTGTCAGATTTTACATTCTTGGGCTCAAAGATCACTGCAGACGGTGATGGCAGCCATGAAATGAAAAGACACTTGCTCTTTGGAAGGAAAGCTATGGTAAATCTGGACAGCATACTAAAAAGCAGAGACATCGTCTTCCCGACAAAAGTCTATATAGTCAAAGCTATGGTTTTTCCAGCAGTAACATATGTCTCTCTGAGAGTTGGATCATAAAGAAAGCTGAGCACCACAGAATCAACACTTTCAAATTATTGTCTGGAGAATACCTCTGAGAGTCCCTCAGATAGCAAGGAGATCAAATCATTCAATACTTAGAGAAATTAATTCAGGCTATTCGTTAGAAGGTCAAATACTAAAGCCAAAGCTTAAATGCTTTGGCCACATAATGAGAAGAAAGGACTCATTAGAAAAGACCCTGATATTGGGAAAGATTGAAGGTAAAAAGGGAAGGGGCCAGCAGAGGATGAGATGGATGGATAGTGTCATGGAAACAATGAACATGAGCTTGGACAGACTTCAGGAGATAGTGGAGGATAGAAGGGTCTTGTGTGCTATGGTCCATGGGATCACAAAGAGTTGGACATGACTGAATGACTGAACAGCAACAAGAGGGATGTATGGTCTAGAACAAGGGAGGTAATGATGGCTCTATATTCTGGCTCAGTCAGACAACATTTGGAGTACTGTTTTTACTTCTGAGTATCACATAGTATCACATCACATACAAAAGTGAATCCAGAAAAGGACAAACAGGGTTGAAAGAATCAAAGTACCTGCCACACAAGGATGAGTTGAAGAAATGGGGATGCTTAACCTGGAGAAGAAAGGAATTTAAAAGGACAGGACATAAATACCTCAAAGATCACCACATGGAAGAGATATGAGGTCGAGGTATCCAGATACATTTGTGTGCTGGTAAAGATTTAACAACTGACTCTCTGAAAAGAGACACCTTTTAAGTCTGATGTTCCATTATTAACATTTTCCCCGTCATCTTCTTAAGTCTAGACACTCAAACAACAACAGCAACAACAAAGAAACCCTGATGTGTGTTGCCGTTCAATCATGTCTGACTCTTTATGACCCCATTTGGGGTTTTCTTGGCAAAGATCTTGGAGTGGTTTGCAATTTTCTTCTCTGGGTCATTTTACAGATAGGGAAACTGAGGCAAACAGGATTAAGTGACTTACCCAGGGTCACACAGCTAGTAAGTGTCTGAGGCCTGATTCAGACTTTTTTTTTTTTCGCTTTTTGGAGGGCAACTGGGGTTAAGTGACTTGCCCAAGGTTACATGACTAGGTTTGTGTTAAGTGTCTGAGGCCGGATTTGAACTCAGGTCCTCCTGACTCCAGGACTGGTGCTCTATTCACTGTGCCACCTAGCCACCCCCTCCCCCCGCCCCGATTCAGACTCTTGAAGATGAGTCTTCCTATTACTAATACAGTGTTCTATCCACTGCACCACCTAGCTGCCCTAATGTGTTTACTGATTTCTGAGATGCAAATGTGTCACTAAAAATTTAACAATCAGCTCTCAGAAACAACTTTGAGCTGGTTCCAGTACACCCCTGCCTAGATGTCTCTCATCAGCCTTCCATTGGTACCTCGACTTTCCCCATTAGTAATTCCAAACCAAGAGAAAGCAACAGTCAAGAAAGCCTGGAGGGGATAGAGAATGGTGGAAGAGAGAATGATCATTGATGTCAAAGACTGCAGAAAGGACAAGAAGGCCAAGGACTGAAGAAAGGCCTTGGATTTGCCAATTAGGATATCCACTGCCCATGTTAGAGAGGTCAGTTTCCTTTGAATGGTTGGGTCAGAAGTCATTAAGCACATGTTTGCAGGCTTCTATACATCCAGGGAGCCCTAAGAGGGAACGTCATTTGTTTAGACCCCTCTTCCTGCTAGAAGAATTTTCTTCTTTTATTATCCAGGTCTCCTGGGAGAAGAGTGGGAGAAGAGGAGGGGCTGTCATCTAGAATCCCTGTGGGGGTCTTAATCTACCATAGATATCAAAATCTTTGGCAGTCATCCTAGAAAGTTATTTCTTTGCAGGGGATATAGGAGAGAGACCGATCAAAGATGGGGCATTGAGGCCTGTTCTCCTACACACTTCTACCTTGGTCTGAGCTAGCCCTCCATGGTCTTTCTCACCTGAAGAGGCCATGCTCACTCTCTTGGATGGGGGCGGGGGGGGGGGGTCAGAAGAGGGAAAGATGGGCAGAAAATAGCAAGGAAATACTGAGGAGAGAAAGGAAGAGGAGAGGAAAAGGGGGAGGTGGGGTGTCAAGAATCAATCAATCAAATCACAAGCACTTATTAAGTGTCTACTACATGCCCAACACTATGCTAGCCCCTGGGGAAACAAAACCAAAAATGAACCGGTCCCTGCCCTCAGGGAGCTTGTGTTCTATAGTGAGAGATATTTGAATGTATAAAATAGGAACTGGATGGGGCGGCCAGGTAGCACAGTGAGTAAGAGCACTGGCTCCAGTGTCAGGATGACCTGGGGATCAAATCCGGGCTCAGACACTTAGCACCCACCCAGAAACACCTGGTCGTGTAACCTTGAGCAAGTTACTTAAACCCAATTGCTTAGGGGTGGCCAGGTGGCTCAGCAAGTAAGAGCATGGGCTCCAGTATCAAACCCCAGCTCAGATATTCAGCACCACACCCAGAAATAACTGGCCATGTAACCTTGAGCAAGTTACTTAACCCCGATTGCTTTAAAAAAAAAAAATAGGAACTGGACCTGTGATTTCAGTAGGATCTTGGAGGGGGAGCTCGAAGGTGAGTTAATTCCTTCTGTTACTATAAGTTAGTGTCTTCTCTACAACTTACAGTTTGATAAAATTGTCTAGACAGGAGTAAAACAATATATACAATGATGACAATATAAATGAAAATAACACACAAAAAGGCTGAAAGTGAGCAGTTAAAATGACAGAGGGTGACCCAGTTGAAGAGATTAGAAAATGTACTTCTTTGTGGAGGTGGGAGGCTCTGGGTGTGGGTAATAGACCCTCAAACTCTATTTTGCTGAACTGCCTTTTTCCCTCTCTTTTTTAAAAATTTTCTTCATTATAAAGAATGGCTCTCTTGGTAAGAGAGAGAGAAAGGGATATAAAGCACAAATTATATCAATAAATTGTTTTCATGTCAAAAAAAAAAAAAGCAAGTTTTCTAGACCACTGAGATATTAAATGACTTACCCAGACTCACATAAGCAGGCTGTGTCAGAGGCAAGCCTCGAGCTGCCACCTGCCTGGCTCCAGGGTCACCTCCAGCCACTTACCCCCTTACCTTTCTTTATAGTCACACCAACATCCCCCCCCCCCAGGGCCTCAGGTCTTCAGCAGTGGCCTCACGATGGGCCTCCCTGCCTCAAAGCGCTCCCCATTCCAATTCAGCGTAAACACCATGACTAAAGTGATTTTCCTTTTTAAAAAATTCAATTTTATTTCATTTTTCAGAGCGAAATTCTCTAAAATGATTTTCCTAAAGCACAACGTCTGATCATGTGACTTCTCTACTCAATAAACTCCAATGACTCCCTGTTTCCACTAGAACCAACTAGAAACTCTTGGTTTGGTTTTTAAAGCTCTTTATAGCCTGACCCCCACCTACCTTTCGGCTTTATTGTACATTGGGCATCTTCACATGTTCTGTTTTCCAGCCAAATCTGTCTTTTTGCCCTTCCTCCCACAAGAAAGTGCCATCTCCCACCTCTGGGCTTTTGTACTGGCTGTCCCCCATGACTGGAAGGCTCTCTCTCTTCATTCACACTCCTTAGAAACCCCTAGTTCCTTTTAACTCAGCTCAAGTACCACCTTCAACAGGAACTCTTTCTTGACTCATCCTTCCCCCAATTCTGCCAGCTCCCTCACCCCACCCCCAAACTCTACCAGCATTTATTTTGTAAAGTGCTTTATTTTCATGTATGCATATTGTCTCCTAGAAGCCTGAGGACTAGAAGCCTCAGGAGGGCAGGGAATTTTTCATTCTTTTCTTTCTAGCCCTGGGGCCTGGCACGTGGCAGAGATTTAATAAAGGCTTGTTGAGTGATTGATTTGATTGAGAATCTGCCCTGATTTCATTTTCTAAAATTGCATGAAATAAGGATCCTTAAGACTAGCTATGCCTTAAATTACCAGGAAGCCCTGGGTTTGGCTTATCTCTGAAACTTAGTAGCTGTGTGACCCTGCATAAATGGCACCACCCCTCTAAGCCTCAGTTTTCTCACCTGTAAAATGGGGATGATATCTATGATGCATACTGTAGAGTCACTTGTTTGTCCTGAGGGGGAGGAGCAGGGGGACTCATGCAAATTTTGGAATTTCATGTATGTATATGTCAATTATTACTACTATTCCCAGTGACAAATTAGAACCTCAGCCATATCTTGCTCCAATTCTCTCCCCTTCCATCTCCCTTTAGCAGACTGGGAGGATCAAGTGAGATGGGGGACAGGATGAGTGAAGAAGATAGGCCTCAATAATCCAACCATTAAGGCCTTTGCAAATTTGACTCTGAATAAGCCACATTACTCTTCTACTCAATAAATTTCAATTACTCTCCGGTATCAAGTGAGTTTCTCTGTTTGGCTTTTAAAACCCTTCACAACATGGCTAACCTACCTTTCTAGCCCAATTACTCCCATTCTTGGACATTATAGTCCAGCCTGATGGACTTCTTACCATTCCCCATAAACAACACTACATCTCCCCTCACCATGCCTTTGTCCTAGCTGTTCCTCACCCTGGGCATGCACTTCCTCCTCATCTCTGCCTTTTAGGATTCTTAGCTTGTTTCAGAACTCAGCTCAAAAGCCACCTTCTCTGGGAAGCCTTTCCTGATGGCCCCTTCCCCAAAATTGCCAGTTCCTTCCCTCTGTCACTGTCTCCTCACCTCCCAGACAAAATTATCTTGTACCTTTTTCTGTATCTACCTGTATGCTGTGTATATATATACCTCCATTCTATCTCCCCTGACTAGATAACAAGCTTCTAAGGATAGTCTAACAGACTCAGTCAGTCAACAGATTAAGCACCTACTTTGTGCTAAGAGCTAGCAATACAAAGAAAGGCAAAAACAGCGCTGCCCTGAAGAAGCTTACAGTATCACAAGAGAGACAACATGAAAATAGCTTGGTATATCTGAGAGGTATATGGTACCAGTGGAAGGTACTGGAGGGACAGGGGACTAGGAAAGGCCCTACTCTTTTCTTTGTATGTGCCTAGCACAGGGTAAATAAACACACTTAGTTGTGATTGTTGACTGACTGATTGATTGGTGCCTGTGACGGAGATACCCCCACCTAACAGCATCCATCCACTCTGTAAAAATACCTGTTTAGACAAAACACTACAGGAGAGCAGTTAATTCCTTGGAACAATATGATGACCTTTGTGAAAGGGCAATCGTCCAAACAGCATTGTCTTGGGGTTTTGTTTTTATTTATTAATGATATTGATTGGAATGACCTGGCTTGGAGAATGCCTAAATTTGTTCCCTTAATTACCTACCAATTTAACATCACTATTCTTCCAAAACTTTTTTTATTCTTCCAAAACTTTTTTTTTGTTGTTGTTTTTGGAAGGGGGAAGGCAGGACAAATGGGGTTAAGTGACTTGCCCAAGGTCACACAGCTAGTAAGTGTGTCAAATGTCTGAGGCCAGATTTAAACTCAGGTCCTCTTGACTCCAGGGTTGGAGCTGTCCCCAGAGATAAATTAGCCTATATTTTCTTTTAGAGGGGGGAAGGCAGGGCAATTGGGTTAAGTAACTTGCCCAAGGTCAAACAGCTAATAAATGTGTCAAGTGTCTGAGGCTTGATTTGAACTCAGGTCCTCTTGATTCCAGGACCGGTGCTCTATGCTGTGCCACCTAGCTGCCCTATTCTTCCAAAACTTTGAGAAAGGAAGTTGGTTGCAAATGTGGATGGTCAGTTGACAAGCATTTATTAAATACCTACTATGTGCTTCTCTGTGCTAACCACTGGGGTTACAAAGAAAGACAAAAGACAGCATAGAAAAGGAAAGGTCTTCTCAAAGGGAAGGCATGCACAGTGGGCAGGACCAAGGAAAGCCTCCTGTAGAAGGTGAAATGTAAGCTGAAGGAAACCTGGAGCAGGAGTTAGAGAAGCATAGTATTCCAGGCACTGGGGACAGCCAGCCAGAGGGTCTGGAGTGAGGGAGAGCTGGGTTCTAATCCCACCCTTGATACTTGACAACTCTGTGACCCCTGACAAATCAGTTTCTTCATCTGTAAAATGGGGATAATAACGCCTATTTCACAGGGCTGCTCTGAGTTTGGAATGAGATAATGTGATATTTCACTCAATATAACTAATTATTTCATATAGGGAAATTAGGTGGCACAGTTAAAAGAGCATCAGGTCCAGAGAAAGGAAGACTCATCTTCCTGAGTTCAAATCTAGCCTTACATACTTGCTGCGTGACCCTGGGCAAGTCATTTCACCCCATCTGCCTCAGTTTCCTCATCTGTAAACTGAACTGGAGGAGGGAATGGAAAACCACTCGAGGATCTTTGTAAAGAAAACCCCAAATGGGGTCAGGAAGAGTCCAACACAACTAATGGACTCAACAATGACAAATTACCTCATATAAAATATTACTGTATTATAGCACAATTATGTTGTGCTGTACAGGGACAGGAACTAGATTTGTGGTTTCTTTGGTAAATCCCTAATGAGGACACTCTCCCTGCCAGTGCAGGTCAGCATTCTCCACACTTAAATTCTCAGAGAGTAGCTAAGAACGAGAGGTCAAGTGACTTGCCCAGAGTCGCAGAGCCAACGTGTGGCAAAAGCAGGAGCCGTATTTAAAGTGCTACATAAATGTCATGTTATTTCTAAGGGGAGAAGAGCTTCCAAAGCAAAAACTTACTGA
Organism: Petaurus breviceps papuanus; assembly: GCF_028583685.1. Lineage (NCBI taxonomy): Eukaryota > Metazoa > Chordata > Mammalia > Diprotodontia > Petauridae > Petaurus > Petaurus breviceps. The sequence continues at coordinate 2,921,860 of NW_027187400.1, forward strand.
GGACCTCCTGCACTTTCTGGAGAAGATGCAAAGCTTGGACAAGACAATGGTCCCTGCCCTCATAGAGCTCACCAGGGAGGGTTCTTTGAGTAAATAAACGTAGTGCAGTGAAAAAAACTCAAGAGTCAAGTGCCTTGGAGGCCCATCTTGGCTCTGTCATTAACTCGATCTATGTCCTTAAGCAGGTCAATTCTTCTGGGGGCCTCAGTTTCCCCCTCTGTTAAAGGAGGATAATGATACTTGTAAAACCTGCCTCACAGGCTTTAGACTAATATTCCAGCTACTCTAGCCTCAGACACTTACTAGCTGTGTGACCCTGGGCAAGTCACCTCACCCTGTTTGCCTCAGTTTCCTCATCTGTAAAATGAGCTAAAGAAGGAAATGGCAAGGCACTCCAGTATCTCTGCCAAGAAAACCCCAGATGGGGTCATGAAGAGCAGGACATGTCTGATCGACTGAAAAACAAGATCGACCACCTCATCGATGTAGGTGATTGTGGGTATGAATGAGAAAATAAAATGTTTATTAGGCACCTACTGTGTGTAAACCGTTATCTCAGAGCTAGAGGAAGGACAAAGGTCAGGTAAGACATAGGACCACTCTGATGCCATAGACTCCATAAGGTGTCTGAACTCAAATAGGGAGCTTACAGTCTCACATGTAATATATGTATGGTCTCATTTAAAAGACCCTCTGGTTTTATCATTATAGGCCAGAAGGTTGGTTCAGTGACTCCCAGGACCGTGGAGGGCAGGAAGGGACTGGTAGTAGCTCTTCCACAGACCCACCTACCGCCACCACACCCTCATCAAACTTCTTCAGGTCTATTAAAGACAAGAAAGTCTACAGGCCAGGTTTATGGGTCTGGCTACAGGCACTGCCCCGTTTCCCCACACTACAACTCGGGCCTTGGGGCTCATCCCCTCCCCCATCTGGAGAAGCTTGACCCCTAGGAAGCCACTCGCATCTGACTATAGACTTCTCCAACCCACCCAGCCACTAACAGAGGCCCAAAGGCACCATGGGACCAACGTGGCTGCTCAGCTCAGTGTGTAAAATGTGTAACAAATATGATTTAGGGCAGTTATTGGTGACATCGTATGTTAACGGCCTGCAGTTCCTCCACCGACTCTGGGTTTATTAATCCCCCTGGCGGGTTTGGTAAATTCAGGTATAAGTTTTGATTTACAAACCAGACTCAGCTCCCTGCACCGACGTATGCCACCTGCAATTAGGCCCAGGATTGATTTATCCGCAGGGGACATGATTTACTTCTTGGGAACCTATGTCTTCCAGGCTGTTCTAATTAAGAGGTTTGATTTACAAACCTGGCTCTCCCCAGGAGAGAGAAGGACGACCTGGGTGGGAAGTGATTCGAAGTAAAGGAAATCGCCAGACTTTGTGAACTCCCAAGACAAAAAAAAGCACTTTCTGGGGGAGGGAAGGGGGTTCTGGGTTTCGGGGATTTGGAGTTCAGAGGGCAGGACGGGTAGTGTGAGTGACATTGACCCAAGGAAGACTCACTTGAAGCAGAAAGATTCCCATTCCAGACTCTGGCATTCACTCATCTGAGACCTTTCACAATCCCCTTTCTCTTTCTGGGAACCTCAGTTTCCTCACCTTTAAAATGAAACCATTGACCTATATCCAAGGTTTTAATCTTTTTTAATGTTATAAATCCCCTTAGCAGTCCAGTGAAGCCTATGGACCCCTTCAGAGAAGAATGTTTAAAATACATAAAACTTCAAAGAAAACTAATTATGTCCAAATATAGTAATCAAAATATTTTTAAAAACAAATTCACAGACTGCAGGTTGATGACCACAGGCCACCATAGCCTGAGTGGTCCCCACTGCAGAAGCTGTTTTGACCTGTACAGCGCTGGCATTGGGGGGCTGTACGGGTGCTATATGTAGAGGGAGGGAGGAAATGAGCTCCCACTGTAGACATAAAAATATACACACACACACATGAGGGGAGAGGGAAGGATCAGGAGGAGACAGAGAGGAAAGGGAGGGGGGAGAGAAAGAGAAAGATAGACAGAGGAGAGGGGAAGAGGAAGAGGGGAGAAAAAGAGACAGAGACAGAGGGAGGGAGAAGGAGAGAGAGGGAGAAAGTTGAAGGCAGCAAATTGAGGACATTTTTCTTGGAACTTTGACCTCATTGGTATTTTTTGCGACTTGATTTGGACTGGGTTTTTTGCTTATGCTCAGAGGAACTGACTTTTGATGCTAGTACTAGGTGGTCCCTGGTTCCTGGCCCCTGAGCTCAGCACTCTATACAATGCCTTACTACGTTATATTGAATGACTCCTTTCCTCCTGAGGATCCTCAGACAGGATAGCCTTACCTTTTTCCCAGCTCAGAAGGCTTCAGTCTTACTCATAGATCTCAATGAACTTCCGCTCATGGCCCTGTTCCAAGCCCTACCTTATGGGGCAGGGCGGAGAGGGGGGGACAACTGGGGGAAGAATACAAGTGACTTCACATGTTGCTTCCAACTCTACTTTCTATTTTGGATTTTCTAATATCTGTGTCTTTAAAAATCCTCCCAGCTTTGACATTCTGTGTTCTAAGGGCCCTCCCAGCTCTGACATTCTGTGCTCCAAGGGCCTTCCCAGCTCTGACATCCTGTGTTCTAAGGCCCCTCCTAGCTCTGACATCCTGTGTTCTAAGGGCCCTTCCCAGCTCTGACATTCTGTGCTCTAAAACCCCTTTCATCCCTGACATCATACATACACACACACACACACACACACACACACACACACACACACACATACCACTCTTCCTCTTCTGGAATTTTATGAGTCCCAGTGACATGTAGATTATAATGATGATGATGATGCAATCAGATTGGATTCAGAACTGACTGAATGGCCCCACTCAGAGAGTATTCGCATAGCCAAAGGTCTCCAGTGGAGTATCCCCAGGCATCTGCACTTGTCATATAACCTTGTGCTATGCCATAGTTTTGTCACTGACTTAGATGAGAGCATAGGTGATATACTCACATCCAATTTGCAGATAACCAGGATTCAAAGGGATCTTGAAAGACTATGGCATTGAGCTGAATCTAACAAGACAACATTCAACGTAGATAAATGTAAAGTCTTGCACTTAGGTCCAAAAATATCAACTTCTCAAATATAAGGTAGGGAAGGATTGGAGAGACAGTAATTGTTCTGAAAGGGACCTGGGGGCGAGACGTTACATTTATCTACGTTGATGTTGTCTTGTTAGATTCAGCGGGAGGGGGGGGGGTGGGTTAGCTGTCTGCAGGTTCACTGGGAGTCAGTCAGTAGTGTGGTGTGGCGGCCAAAAAGGTGAGTGAGATCTCGGTCTGCCTTAGGAGGGGCATCTCCTCTGGGAACAAGAGGGTGACAATCCCACTCTGCCTTTCCTCATCTGATGTCATGTTCATTTCTGGGCCCCAAGGTTTAAGAAAGCTGCTGATGAGCTGGAGATTGTCCAGAGCAGGGGAATCCAGACTGCAAAGGGACTTAACTCATGTCATAAGAGAATAAGAAGGAATTGGGGCATGGTTAGCCTGGAGAAAAAAGATTCAAGAATGATGGGGGCACAATAACTGGGTTCAGGTGTTTGAAGGTCTGTCAAGGGGAATTAAATGTTTGTTGCATTTGGCCCCCAGTCAGAACCATGAGCAATCTGTGGTATTGCAAAGAGGCTGATGTAGGCTTGATGTCAGGAGAAGCTTCCTAAAGACAGCCCTCCAAAAGGAGGGAGGGGAGAAGTTGGCTGGAGAGATGGGGCCCTCCCTTCGCTAGAGATCCACAAGCAAAGACCAGAGGACTGACTATGTATGTCAAATATGTTCTAGTGGGGATTCCCTCAGGGAGGGCTTGGACTCATGGGCCCAGGGGTTCCATTCACCTCTTAGATTCAATGATCTAAAATTGCTCCCATCTCAGACTTTCTATGAATCAACCGCTGTTGGTAACTGGACCTATTCATTGGAATAGAGAACCAGGTGAACCCATCAACAAGCATTTATTAAGACCTAGACACTGAAAAGACAAATAAACACAAACCTAAGGAAAGACTGTCCCTGCCCTCAGGGAGTTTACACTCTAATGGGGGTTGATGTTAAAGGGAGTTGAAAAGCAAAGGGTTGGAATGAAGTTGTAGATGAAGAACAAAGCCCAGGTGGAGAGTCAAAGGTGCATCCTAGGGAGGAAAGAAAACGTGGTTGACCTTGGACTCCTAGAAATGGAAGTTCTGGGAGGAGCCAGTCAATCAGAAGGAGAGACTGCAGCAACAAAAAATTAAAAAATTAAAAATTGATGTAGGTATTCCCTCTACTGATACAACTTAAAGATACAAAATCTTCTGCATAGAGGCTTCAAGAGTTCCCTGGGGCATTAAGAAGTTAAATGACTTGCCCAAGGTCTCACAGCCAGTTTGTGGGGCAAAACTTGAACCCAGACTCTCCCATACCTGAGGCCAGCTGTCTGTTCACCATGCCACACTGCTTCTGTCCACAACGGAAAAACTGGGATTCGGAAAAGTTAGACCCTAGTCTTGGCAAAGTCACTAATGCTCTGAATGACCCTAGGCAAGTCCTAACCTCTCTGAGTCTCAGTTTGCTTATCAATAAAATGGGGACAATCACAACTCTTCCTTAGACAGCCTTTCCCAAACCCCTCTGCCCTACAGTTTTCCACTGCTACAAATACCACTCCCCTTGAGGTATATAGATCTTCCATCTCTGCAGGGTCGATAGAGGGACATGACTCTGGTATTCATCTCAAGAGCCTGACAAGGAAGTCAAGCTGGGGCACCCTAGAAGGGCAGGGCCAGCTGGCACTGGACCAACCCAGGAAATATTTAAGAGAGTGGCCATTCCACCCACTAATGAATTACAGATCCTGCCTTGCTGATGTACAAAGGCCTCTAAGGGACAAAAGTTCTGCTGAAGTTTAGAGGGTCAGCAGAAATTTTTAGATGCATTTGACTTCTAATAAGGTGAAGAGGGACTGGCATCTCCCGTCTGCCTCATTAGCAGACATTACCCAGTGTTTTTCAATGTGTTGTAGGGGGAAAGGGTAATAAAACACCTGGCAGGAACGGAGGGGAGGCGATGAGACTCAGGCACTGGGAAACCCAGGATCACACCAAGCTTTGCCTCCCAGACCCAGAGTTGGCAGGGCCCCAATTCTAAAAACTGAAAAATATTCCACTTAGTTTACCAAGCCTTTAACGAATCCTGGATGGATAAAATTAGAAGGAACCTTCGGGATCACCCGATCTAGAGAAGAAAACTGAGGTCTACAGAGAACAAATCAGATTTAGAGCTGGAAAGGGTTATCTGGTCCAACCCCTTCGTTTTACAAAGGAGGAGACTGAGCCTCACACAGTGGGTCAGAGTCAGCTCTTGAAGTATCTCGGCTATCCTGGCTTCCAAGCCAGTGATCTCTCCCCATGACCACAGTTGAGGACCCTGCAGGGGACACAATGGAGTATATAAATCCTGGTCCCCAGTCACAGATTGCAAAGAATTTTACCTTCGTAATCTCCTTTGATCTGCATAATCAATCTGTGAGGTAGATAATAAACTGATGTTAGTCCCATTTTACAGATGAGTAAGCTGGGGCTCAGTGGCAAGACTGGTTGGGGAGATGAATCTTGGAGACTGGAAACATCGAGAGAGCCATTTCTTTGTCAGACTCCTCTACCAGAGTTCATAGAGTCAAGAGCCAAATGACTGGTGTTCAACAAAGTCCCTGGGCACTCAGGGAGGAGAGGCAGCTCAAAGAGGGGCAAAGAACACAGGCTTGGAAGTCAAAAGCCCTGGCTGCAGGACCCCTTGAAAGTTCTCTCAGCCTCACCTTCCTCATCAGCAAGTTCGAGATGGGTTGCCCAGTACACAATAGGTGCTTAATACCGTAAATGCCTTGTTTAGTTAATTGATACATTAACTAGATAGTCTCTGACATTCTAAGTCAATGTGCTGCAGTCATCTGGGGATGCTTCCCTAAAAGATATATGAGTTGGACCTTGAAGGATGGGCAAGATGCAGATAAGAAGAAAGATGGGAGGAAAGTGCTCTAGGTGGCTAAACCAACATATGCAAAGGTGCATAGGCTGGAACCAATGGGTTTTGTTTTGTTTGGGAGGGGGCAGGGATCCAGAAAAGAGTGCAGCTTTGATGCAGGAGGGGGAGGGAACAGAGAAGAATACGGCCTTGATGGAGGGGGGAGGGAGGAGAGGCAGGGAAATATATAACTTGATGAAGGCAGAGGATGTGGGGAACAGGGAAGCATGAAGACAGAAGAGGAAGAAGAAAAGACAGGGGAGAAGAAGGAAGAGGAGGAGGAGGAGGAGGAGAAAGAGCAGAGGAAAAGAAGGTTGAATGGTTGATGGCAGGGGACACATTTAAGAGAACGTCAAATCCGGACCCACTCTCCCTTTCTTGCCTCTATCTCTGATCCCAAGTCCACCCAAGAAGCTCCGGGTATGGAATGGCCTTCCTCGGCCTGCATCAAGTTATATATTTCCCTCCCTCTTAGGGGGGGCGGGGGCGGAGAGGTAGACACATCACCCATCCCTTCTCTCCCTGGGCCTATGCTCTAATTGTTGTGGGGGCTTCAGAATGGCCCTGAGACCTCAGAAACCTTTGTTGGCCTCTCCCACCTGCCTCAGCTGCTGGGCTGTCTATCAGCAGGCAAGAAAGCAGGTTGTGAGTCAGCAATCCGTCAGACGAGCTCTAAGTCAACATCCATCTCCTGGGTCCTCTTTCCCCTCTCAGCCTCCAGCTGACCAGCCTCTTAAATTGATTTGGTATTTCCTAGGTCTTTACTTAGGGAGAAAGGTACAAAGTCCTATTAAAATGTGAACACACTCAGCTTCCGCATCACATCGTCTCATTTGCTTTATAAAGGGAATCATCCATTTTGATGGTTTTTAGAATCACAGTCAGTATCTTAGAGATGGAAATGACTTCAGAAATGACCCGGTCCAACCTCTCATCCTGTGCAGGAATCTCTCTAGCAGCATCTCAAGCAGGTGGTGACCCAGCATCTCCTTGAACTAATCCAGAACGGGGAAGCTCAGTACCTTTTAATCCAATCTAATACAATCACCTGTATTACTGGTAGTGGCAGGCTCTGTGCTAAGCTCTGTAGACACAAGTAATAAAAAGCCTATCCCTGCCCTCGAGGAGCCTGCAGTCTAATGGGAGGAGGGGGACGACAACACGTAAACAGAAGCAGGAAGGGGGGAGGGAAAGACCAGGGGGGCACCTTGTTCTGGAGAGCTGAAGACAAGCAGAGCAGCAGATGCAGTGTTGTAAGAGCCCAGTTTCTGCCCTATACACAGGAAGGCATTGGGTGGAGTTGAGCTGCCTTTTAAGGCAGTTAGATCTATCCCTGGACAGCTCTGATTGTTAGAGAGACTTTGTCATGACCTAGACCTGAAGTCCAGAAGACATGGGTTTGAATCTTTCCTTAGACTCTTACTGTGTGAACCCAATCAAGTCGCCAGTTTTCTCAGCTGTAAAATGAGGACAATATTAATACCTACCTGACAGGGTAGTGGTGAAGATCAAATGAGATAATGGGTATGAAGTGCTTTGCAAACCTTAAAATGCTGTTATTAGGAGCCTTAAACAGAGGGGAGGGGGGGGTCATGGATAGATTTAAGGGAGTCTGTGAACTTGGATGGAAAAATGCATCTTTATTTTCACTGACCAGTCCTGTGTATTTTATTCTATGCATTTAAAAATATTGTTCTGAAAAGTGGCCCATGGGCTTCCCTAGCATGCCAAGGGGGCTACAGTACACATACACATACACACACACACACTCACATACACACATCATACACACACACAAGGTTAAGAAACCCACACTGTAAATATGACCTATTCTATTAAGCAAAAGGCTCCCTCAGTTCAGTAACTTTTAATGTCTAATAACCATCTTTGCGGAGACCTTGGTTTGGCCCTTTCTCCTCCACTTCCTCCTCATTCCTCCCTCCCACTCTAGGGCCTGGACCATTTGTGACTCTCAGATTTATTTCTGTGGGGAAGCTGCTAGGGCTTCTCACACCTGGAAGGTGCCTCTTCTCATATGTGCAACAATATGGTAATGGGAAGGCAGGTGCCAACTGCACAGCAGGAAGTACCAGAAAGGACAGCTGGGGAAAGGGGATGGTGCCTTCTCAAGGAGAGTCATTGGGACAGCGCAAGGCACCTCGCACGGAATTTGGGCTCCAGGAGCAGAGAAGCTATGACAAGCCTGGGGGCCCATGGCAAGTGCACTTGATTTGGCTACTGGGTCGCATCTTTGTCTTTTCTAGTCTAGGGCCTAGAATGCTCTCATGAGCTGCTCAAGTTTTGTGTGCAAATCCCAGTATCCTAGAATACAGAATGTCAGAGCTGATGGGGACCTTAGAATGTAGAACTCTGGAATGCTAGAACACAAGATCAGAATACTAAATGGGCCCTTAGAATATAAAATGTCAGATCTAAGAGGGACCTTAGAACATAAAATGCCAGATCTGGAAATGTCAGAACTGGGAGGGCTCTTAGAAAACACGTCTGAATTGGAAAGGCCACTGGAACAAAAAATGGCAGATCTAGGAGGGATCTTAAAACATAGAAGGTCAAAGAAGGAAAAGACCCTAGAACATAGAATGTCAAAACTGGGGGGAAAGTCTTAGAACACAGAATGGGAGGGCTCTTAGAAACACACAATGTCTGAGTTAGGAGGACCATTAGAACACAAAATGGCAGAAATGGGAGGGGCCTTAAAACACAAAATGTCAGAGAAGGAGGAGACCTTAGAACATAGAATGTCAGAGATGGAATATACCTTAGAACAGAGGATATTGAAACAGATGATGTCAAAACATCAAATATCAAAGCTAGGAGGGATCTTAGAAAATAAAATTCTCCTGTTAGAGTATAGAAGGTTCCAAATAAAAGAGACTTTAGAACATTAACATTTAGAAGATTTGGAACCTTAGAGATCAGATGAAGAAACTGAAGTCCAGGGAATGGAAATGACTTCCCTAAATAAGCAGCAGGTCCTCACCAAGGTCCCTTTCCAGCTCCTATGTTCTCTGAGCCCAGAACTTTTCTGATGAGCAGCTATGTGTATGGTTGCCTCTGCAACCATATGCTGTGGAAACACCCCTCTTCAGGCTCTGTCGTGCAGTGAATGGACAGTGCAATTTGGGACTCCATGCACCCATAGCTGGGGTGGAAGTTCTTCAAGGAACAAGACAAAGAGTCAACCTGATGAGCCTCAAGGACCCCTTTTGTCCCAGAACCTGTGATGAAAATAGGATCTTGGCTGTTATGTTCTGCCTTAGAGCAGGGGGAAGATAAAGAGCTGGTGAGACACCATGGTGGCTAAGCTTGGGACACAGTCAACACGCCGACTCTGTGGGTGGCTGGGGAGTCCACTGTCAATCAACAATCAATCCATGAGTATTTATTAAGGCACTGTGCTAAGCACTGGAAGCACAACTAGAAAAAAGTCCCTGCCTCCAAGGAGCTTATCGTCTAATGGAGGAAACTCCAGCAGGCAAAATATGGGAAAGGTGGAGCAGGGAGGTTATGGAGCAGAAGTGCTGAGGGAGAAGTGTCCACAGGAGGGTGCAGGGGGGAAATGAAGGCATGGCTTGCCTGCGTGCCCCTCTTAAATGGAGGAGGATCTGACAGGAGGCCATTACTCTGCTCTCCAATCAGAGGGGCAGAGAGTACTGATAAGGAGTGAGAACCAAGGCTGATTCTGTCACTGGGGTGAGCCTGCTCCCAGAGCCATGATGGAGAGCTCCTAGGTTGGAAGAGATCCAGGTGATAGGAAGTATGGCACAGAAGGGATAGGACTGGACTTAAAACTAGAGAAACTAGGTTTGAATCCCAGCTTTGCTACTTGCCCCCTGTGGCCCTGTAGGACCCTTAGATCCTCTTCTATAAAGGGGAGGGGCAGGACTACCTTTTGTGTCTTTGCTAGCTCATTAACTATGACCCTGTGATGCTCTAATTCCAAAGCCAAGATAGTAAGCATTACAGAAACTACAGGTAAGAGAGAGGCAGCGTAATAGAATGGAAAGGCCACTTCTGAGACTGTTTGTTCAGTATGTGATGGGGACAAACCCATCCCAACCCATCCCTTCCAAGACAAATACCTTCCTACTCCAGACAGGAGCCTCAGAGCTTCAGGCTTTGGAGCCAGAGAACCTGGGTTCAAATCCCACCTTTGACATTACTTGTGTAACCTTGTGCATGTTTTCTCATCTATAAAATGAGGAGACAGTTGAATGAGGTGATCCCTAAGGTGCCTTAAGACTCTCCAGTCTTCCTTGTCTATTGAGAAACGGGGGCACAGGTCAGAGCAAAGTAAGATTAGTAAATAACTAAAGATTGACTTGGAGAACCTAGATGAAAACCAAGTCAGGAACCAGAAAATAAGAGGGTGTGTGTATGTGTGTGTGTGTGTGTGTGTGTGTGTGTGCTTGTGAAGGTTCATGCCCCTCTCTGGTCTCCTTTGCTTTGTTTATCCTGGTGAGTTGTAGCATGCCAGGCACGCTCAGTCTTGTGCTTAAGAGATGCCAACCTGCTAGGAGTCTGGAGCTGGACAGGAGCCAGTCCTGTCTAAGGTTTCCTCTCCTTGTTCCCTAAAGCAGGTCAAAGTGCTGGGGCATGGTCAGGAAGAGAGCCACATGTGTCTCTTTGCCGCCACCACTAACTCAAGTTAATTAAGCAAGTGAAAAGCTCTTAAGTGCCTACTATGGGTCGGGCGCTTCTGAGGCTGGCAGGGTAGGTACAACGATGACAAAGGGCCTGGTCCCTCAGGTTCTGTCCCAGGAGCTTCCTGTCAAGTAGCAGAGATGTGCCATATATACAGATCAGGGTACGTGATGGGCAGGGAGGAGAACAAGCTGGAGAAGGAAGAGATCCTTTTCAATGGGAGAGAGCCAGGAAAGCTTCTGGGAGAAAATGATACCACAATGGTGGTGAGATGTGGAGGGGATGTGCTCTAAGCTCACATTTCCAGCTTTCTTTCACACTACTCCCCTATACCCACTCCAAATCCCAGCCAGAACGGGTTAATAGCTATTCCCTTGATCTCAGAAGCCTACCCTTATTAGGTACTCATTACTTGTTGAATTGAATTAATTAGAAGCAATGGTAAAGACAGAGAAGACGGTCCCTGCCTTCTCATGCTTTAGCGCTGTAGAAAGGCCATTGGATTTAGAGTCAGAGGTTCTGGGTTCAAATCCAGACTCTGCCACTTACTACCTTGTTGAAGGAACTTTTGCTTTTGTGCCTCAGTTTCCTTATTTGTAAAATTAGGGGGTTGAACAAAATGTTTAAGGCCCCTTCTAGCTCTAAATATGTGATCCATTTTAAAGATGAAGAAGATGAGGCCCCAAAGTTAAGTGACTTTCCTAAGGTCCTCTTCTGAGCCTGTTTGTTCTGTCTGTGATGGGAAGAAACCCACCCCAACCCATCCCTTCCAGGACAAATACCTTCCTACTCCAGGCAGGAGCCTCGGAGATTCAGGAATCCCTTTTTTTTCTTCTTCCCAATGAATATATAATGGCCGAGCGAGAGAGGCAGAAATAACTATTGTAATAAAACCGGTTCATTACATTCCTCTACACCAAGCCATTTAATGAACACCACGGCTGCCTAATGCGCTTACGGTCCCTTTGAGCCAAATGCAAATATAATATGTTCCGTTGTATCATTTAATTAGCTCCTGGGAGCTGGAGGGGAAAGAAAAAGAGGAAGAGAGAGAACAAGCTGAGAAAGGGGAGGGAGGGAGAAGAGAGAAGGAGAAAGCCGGGATCCCATTTGAGCATCACAACACCTTAGGAGCTAGACAGGGCAAGAGGTATTAGCCTTGTTTGGAAATGAAGCAACAGTATCACAAAGAGATTAAATGACCTACCCAAGGTCACACAGCAGTTTAGTAGCAGAATTAGGGCTCAACTAAGCTTCCTAATTCCCAGTTGGATGTTCTTCCCACCACACCCCAATAGATTTCCAGAGGGAGGGTTCCTAGCCATCAATTGCAAAGACTATGAGGATGGGAGGAGTATGGACCTCGTGTCCTACCACTTGCAGCCAGGAACCCCATGGCTCTAGGGTATTAGGAGGGTCCAAGACAATTTCGAGTTCATCACTTCTTCATCAGTCCCTTGTGGCTTTCCAGAAAAGATCTGATGGGGTAAGAGAGGATGCAGCCTATGAGGAGGGGGGCAGCTGCAAGCAGGGGAGGGCAAGGAGGCTGTAACTCCAGGCTGGGAGACCCTAGAGGCTAGTAATGACCAGGCAGTACGGAGATCATGACAGGAAGCTCTGGCATTGGCACTGGTTGAAATCAGGAGATTATAGTCATAGAATCCTGGCCCATCACAAGGAGATTTACTAGACAGCCTAGACCAAAATAGAATTCCTCTCTTAACAAACCAAACTGGTAGGATTCCAAGGGACCTTAGTGGCCCTCTAATTCATCCCATACATGAAAGGCATCTCTCTTATTTCCAGGTAACTAGACGGTGTAGTAGATAGGAATGTTTGACCTAGAGTCTGGAAGACCTGAGTTCAAATCCTGTCTCAGAAATTTCCTGTTTGATTCTTGGTAAATCACTTAACTGCTGTCTCAGTTCCCTCATCTGTAAAATGGGGATGATGATAGCACCTACCTCACAGTGCTGTTTTGAGGACCAAATGAGATAGTATAAAAGCTCCCTGTGGTCATTACTATAACATACCTGGCAGATGGTTGTCTGGCCTCTCTGCTTGAAGATCTCAAAGAGGGCGGATAGAATCACCACCTCTGGAGGAAGCCCATTCATTCTGGACAACTCTGATTGTTAAGAAGGGTTTCCTGACTTCAGCTGGCCTCTTCGAAACTTTCAGCTTTGCCTCCTGGAGCCAAGCAGCAGAAGACACATCCCTCTGTCACAATGACGATCTCTCAAACGTCTAAAAGCAGATATGCTTCCCCCAGCACCACCACCTCTTTTCTAGGCTAACCATTACTAATGCTTTCAACATCTCTGCGTATGTCATGGGCTCTGAGCTCTTCACCCTTCTGGTCGGCCCATTTTGTCATTCTCCCAACTTAACACTGCTTTTTTCAAGCAGTGATGCCTGGAATTAAACATAGCCCCTCCCCCCAGATGAAGTCTGGCCAGGGCAGAGTACAGTGAGGGCATCACCCCCCTGGTCCTTCTTCATGAAACCCCAAACACCATTAGCATTTTTGACTGCCCCATCACATGGCTAACCCATGTTGAACTTGAGGTCCACTAAAGTCCCCAAATCTTTTTCAAACCTCTTTCTAACCATCTCTCCCCGATCCTGCATTTATGGAGCAGATATTTTACACCAAAGTCTAAGCTTTTCACTTAATTTCTATTGAAGTTGATCTATTCAGCCCCGATGCTCCAGCCCACTGATCTCTAATTTCTTTGATCATGCTACCTTATCATTTAAAAAAAATGAGCACATACCTTTAATGTAAATCTATTTACTTATTTACAATTTATGTGTATATTCAACTATATTAATATTTATATGCATTAGAAAATGCATGCAATTTGCCCGCCTAGCTGCTGCAGAAGGCTGGGTTAGATAAGGTCACCAGCCTCCTTAGGGGACAATTCTCAAGACAGTCAGTCACATGGGATACCAAGAAAGGAGGGAGTAGATTGGGACAGTGTTGATGGGGTGGTCTTGTGCAGGAGACAGGAACATGATTGGCTATGGGGAGATAAGGAGGAAAGAATGTGACCCCCATCTACCCACCCTCCCCATCCCTTGGGATCATGGACCTCTTAGGGTCATCCCCCTGGGCCCAGGCCCCCTCTTTGGTTGAACTGGAGTTTTTTCTAGAGTCTCATCCTGTCACCCAGTGTGTTAGCTACCCCTCCCAGTTCTGTGTCATCAAATTTCTCATATTTTTCAAGTATCACTGACAGTGGCTTAGCAATTACATCTGTCAATCATGTCCCACTGTCCTGGTCACCCTCCACTTTGCCACTGTCAATTCTAAAATGTGGCAGCCTAATTTGAACCCAATATCCTACATGTGGTCTAACTGGAATGGGAAATATTCTGCTCCAGCAGGGCAGGACTATCAGTTTTCTCATTTGGGAGACTATGTTTTTTTTTACTCTTACCAGGTTTGCAATTCATGAAAATTCCCAAGTATTTCTTATAGGTATGAAGAGACAGTGGACCTCATGTGGAGAGGGCTGACCTTGAAACTGAGATAAATTGTGTTTTAAGTCCTTCTTCTAACCCAGACTAGATAGGAGACCCTGAACAAATCACTCATCTCTCAGTGCTCTAGGCCAATGGTATCAAACTCAAAAAGGCAGCTTGGTGACACCATGGGTAGAGCATCAGACCCAGAGTCAAGGAGACTAAAGTTCAAATCTAGTCTCAAATACTTAATATCTGTGTGACCTTGGGCAAGTCAGTTAATCTCTTTCTGTCTCTGTTTCCTCACCTGTAAAATGGGAATAATAATAATAGCACCTGCCTTTCAGGGTTGTTGTGAGACTCAAAGGAGGCAAGTCACTTAACCTCTGTTTGCCTCAGTTTCCTCATCTGGAAAACAGGAATAATAATAGTACCTACCTCTCAGGGTTGTCCCGAGAATCAAATGAGGCAATAATTGCAAAGTCATAGCTCGGGCCTACTGGCATACAGTAAGAACTATGTTAACTAGCTCTTAAATAGAAAGACATCCCTGTATCCACATATTGTCTTAGAAAACCACAAATGAACATTGTCTATGTTGCACTGTATTTTTATTTATTTTGTTAAACATTTCCCAATCACATTTTAGTCTGATTTAGACAGCACTGGGAAGTCAGTCTTCAGGCCACATACTTGCTACCTATGCTCTTGAAATTGTCTAAGACTATAAATTACAAAGAAGGTGCCACCCTGCTTTGGTGGAGAGAATTTCCCCAACCAGGATGTCTCTATACCAGTCAAATCATGGGTCTGGTTCCTCTCCCCTTTCCTATAGGAATCATTGATAAGCCAGGCCTCCTCTGTCCTACACAGGGGAAAAGACTCACTTGTGTTGTGTGTGTGTGGTTTTTTTTAACTAAAGTGAAAGATTTTACATTTTTCCCTATTAACTTTTATCTTATTAGATTTAGCCCATCATTCTAACCTGCTAAGTTCTTTTTAGATCCTAACTGTCATCCAACATTTTTGCTATCTCTCCCAATGCTGTGTCATATGCAAATTTGATAGGCATCTCTACTTCTTTTTAAGCCACTGATAAAAATGGGCTACACAGAGGTAAGAACGTGGAGATCTGGGCCCCTCCACCAAAGACACCCCTCTGAGTCATGGAGTCAGGGCCTCATAGACTAAGAGTTCAAAGGAACCTCAGAGGCCATCTAGCTTCATCTCTTCCCTTTACAGATGAGGAAACTGAGGCCCAGAGCCCACAGTGAGAGAGTGAGGATTTGAACCCAGATCCTCTGACTCTCACATTTTCCACTACCTACACTGTGTTGCCAATCCATTAAAGACCACTCTGCATCCAATCATTCGACCAAACTATAATCCATCCCTCATCTCATCCTAAAGTTTATCAGCAGAGACTTTTTCAAATGCCTTCCTGAAATCCAGGAATAGTGTATCTGTCTTATTTTCTAACCTGTTTGATAACATCTACCACTTGTTCCTCCAGGAAGCCAAACAGAAAACATCTAATTCCTCTTCCACATGATGGTCCTTCAGCTACCAGAGGAGAGTTTTCCTATTTCCCCTGTCCTCTAAGCTGAACAGCCATAATGACTTCAGTCACTCTTTGCATGCCCTGGGTTCCAGACCCCTCATTCAGTAAGTCAGCAAGTATTTATTGAACATCTGTTATGTTTCAGACACAGAGTACTAAGTGCTTCCCAAATATTACCTCACTTAATTTTCCCAACAACCCTGAGAAGTGGGTGTTATCATTATCCCATTTTATAGATGGAGAAACTAAGGCAGACAGACATTTAAGTGACTTTTACAGGGTTAGACAGCAAGTGAGCTTCTGAGGTGGGCCAGCACTCTGTTCACTCTACCACCTAACTTCCTTCTTGGTTTCAGCTCATCCCCTAGAGGTCCAGACTCTTTGGGGTAGGGTTCCTGACATTAATAACTCTGAGAAACTCCCTTCCCTTTTCCAAGTCTCATTTTCCTCATCTTTAAGATGAGGAAGTTGGACTGGACCAGGGGTGGAAAACCTGTGGGCTCAAGGTCACATGTGGCCCTCTAGGTCCTTAAGTGAAGGCTGAATCCGAACTTCCCAGAACAATTCCCCTTAATAAAAGGGTTTGTTCTATAAAACTTGGGCTCAGTCCAAAGGCTGCACCCGAGGACCTAGAAGGCCACATGTGGCCTCAAGGCCAAAGGTTCCCCACCTCTGGACTAGACCATCTGCAAAGGTTCTTCCAGATCTTGTACCCTGTATTTTCATGCTCTGTGTTCTAACATTGTACATTCTAACAGACTAACGTTCAAAGACACCTCCAGTTCTAATATTCTGTCTCCTAACATTTTAAATTCTAAAGGCCTTGCTGGTGTTAGTATTCTTTGACAATCTATGTTCCAAAGCCCTTTCTAATTCTGAAAGTCTAAATTCTAAAGTCCCTCCACCCTTATTGTTATTTAATTACAGCTAGAATTTATATAGCCAGGAAGACATGTCCCTGAGTTCAAATCTAGCCTCAGACACTTACTAGCTGTGTGACCCTGGGCAAGTCACTTCACCCTGTTTGCCTCAGTTTCCTCATCTATAAAATGAGCTGGAGAAAGAAATGGCAAACCACTCCAGGATCTTTGCCAAGAAAACTCCAAATGGGGCCACAAAGAGTCAGACACCACTGAACAACAATGAAAGAATGCATATAGCACTTGAGAGCTACTGACCTCATTCACATCTTGTTTGTCCCTCACAAGTACTCTGTGAAGTAGGTGCGCTTGCCATCCCCATGTAATAGATGAGGACACAGACGTTCTGTGACCTCTGGGTCACATAGCCAGTAAGTGTGTCAAAGGCCGGATTTGAACTCAGGATTTCCTGACTCCAGCCAAACACAGCACTGTGTCTGTCCTGTATTGTATGTTGTATGAGTCATGCGCTTGTGTTCTCCACCAATCTAAGTCCCAGCATTCTAAGTTCTAAAGACCAGTGTTCCTCAGGGCCATTCCACTCAGTCATTGTGTGCTTTGAGTTTCCTTTCAGCTCCGATATTCTGTATTTGAACAATCTTTGTTCTAACATTCTTTGTTCTAAAGGCTCTGTCTTAGGGATCAATGTTCTAATGGTCGGTGTTCTAGAGGCCCTTCCAGCTCAGCTAATCTGATTCTATGCTCTAAGTTCTGTGTTTCTCCTCGATATAGGATGAAGGGGGAAGGGAATGAAATCATCAAACTCAAGGAAATGTTACCAGGAACATTGGGACGTTAGTAATTGGAAGCAGCCATGCCTCCATTACACCTTGCCCCTCCCTCAGGTATCACTGCTTCCTCTGCTCCCACTTTTCAAGTACTTAATGAGGGAAGAACAGTGAGGGGGGCAGTGGGTGGGAGACAAGCAGATAAGGGACACCGGGTGCACCGAAAACAGGCAGTGATGGATGGGACTCACTGCCTGACTCAGCAGGTGAGACAAGAAACTGTCTCCAGTCCCTGACGCACCCCCAGGTGATTGATAGCCTGGCTGGGGAGCCTTGCTCTCCAAACTGAGCCCATGGCCTGAAATGACCCATGTTTTTTCTTTTGACTTTCCATATTGCCTGGGAGGGACAGCATTAAGAACTGCAATCTGGACCAAAGAAATTGGCCCTAGAACCAACCAAATAGGTAGCCAGGCAATGGCCTACATCCCTCAAATTGTTTGGATTCAGGAAAAGGGCCTAAAAATACCTCCCCTGCTAGAGTCTGAAATTACACAGTTAGAGATTAATTCCTTTGGGTTAAATATTACCTTGCCCACACCAACCAGCAAACTTTTAAAATAACAACAATCCCTTGCATTTGTACATTGCTATATGGCTTACGAAGCTCTTTTCAATCCATTATCTCATTCCGACCTCACCACAGAGGTAGGTAGGGCAGGTGTTATTATCCTTAGGGGGGACTCACAGGGGACATAATCACTACCTTCAAGTGTTTGAAGGCCTGTCATATGGAAGAGGGATTAGGCCTATTCTGTGTGGCCTCTGAGGGCAGAACAAAAAACAAGAGAAAGAAATTGTAGGAAAGCAGATTTCCACTTAATGGAAAGAAATATGTCAGGATACCTTTGACACCATTTTGTTTGAACTCTTCTCTATTTCAATAACAATATCATAGATTTAGAATGGGAAGGGACCTTAAAGGTCATCTAATCTAACCACCTTCTTTTAAAAATGAGGAAACTGAGGCCCAGAGGGGACCCCAAGATCACCCAACCAGTAGGGCCAAGATTCTGGCTCCAAGTGCAGTGTCCAGCCCAGCGCATCACAACGCATCCTGGGAGTCAGGCATTCTCATTATCCCCATTGTACAGTTTAGAAAACTGAGCATGAGAAAGAATCAGTGATTACCCAGGCCCAGGAAGTATTGAGAGGCAGGATTGGGAACCTGCCATTCCTGACTCCAGATCTCACTCTCTATCCACCACACTGGCTCACTAATCAACATGACCATGACCAGCATCAACTACTACAAAAACACTCACATGAGGAGCGCTGTGGGCCACGGCTTCACAGGCTGGAGCACGGCCCAGGCCTCTATCTTGGACATCCAGTTACCACCCCTGTGCGCAGACCAACAGAAGCCTCCTTTCTTGGGATCATGGGCTCTCCTCTCCATTGACCAACCTCTGAACACTGTCTCTTTCCTGGTACCCAGGATTTATGATGCTCATCTCCTGACTGGAAGGCCCTCCAGCTCATTCCTTATTATATCCATAGGTCTCTCTGATGGGTTGGAGTGACTAACAACACACTCCTAAAAAGTCAAGCCACGAGGAAGAATGTCCAAAGTTCAGACCCAAGCAATTCCCTTTTCCCAGAGAAAGAACAAAAAGCAGGGTCCTCTCCAGGAGCTTCAAGGCCTCCACCTTACCTACCACCACCACCAACTCCATGTTTTAATCCCTTGGCAACACATTTCAAAAAATTCTGTAATTCTTGTGTTCAGATCTTAATTCTATTACTTACTACTGGAGTGACCTTGGATAAATCATTCAACTTCTTGGGCCCCTGTTTCCTTGTCTATAAAATAGGTTAGTTCTTAAAAATAATATAGAACTAGGCTAACAGGGTGACTAAACTGTATAAACCCTGTGCCCAATGGCACCACTACTGGGCATATGCCCAAGGAAGACAAAGACAGAAGGAAGTTAAATGTGTGTGCGTATGTGTGTACTATGGCATAATCACAGAAAATAAGGGGCAGTAAAGGAGTGAGTCAGTAAACATCCATTAAGCACCTACTATGTGCCAAGCACTGTGCTAAGTGTTGGAAATATTTAAAAAAAGTAAAAGACAGCCCCTGCCCTCAAGGAGCTCATAATCTAATGAAAGAGAGAGCGAGCAAACAAATACACACAAACAGGTGACATTCAGGAAAAAAAACGGAAAATAATTACAAAAGGGAAGGAAGTGGTTAGGCATTCATACACTAAAGAAGTTGCTTTTTGTTTTATTTTGTTTTTTTTTACTGGTCTACCCTTTATGAAGTATTAAAAAAAATCCCCTGACTGAATTAGAAGGGGAATTTGGCATTGGATGGGCAAAGAATGCTCACACCGTGAATGCCTCTTAAAAGCTAAGCCAGTTAGTCCTGGAGTCAGCAAGCAATTCAAGGATTCCAGGCGGAAGGAGTCTTGGGGGGTATGAAGAGTGCAGATGAGGTAGAGAAATGGATTTTACCTCTCCTTCCTCCATCAGCCATGGCATGCTGCAGATTTACTCAACCAGCAAGAGACACTGCATTTAACAGAGAGCAGACACACTCTCTCTAAATTGACACAGAGGCAGCATTCAAGACAGGAAGTAGCTTTAAGAATCTTGACCCCTGGCAGCAGAGAAGAGAGCCAACTATGGATTTAATAAAGAATTAGCCTTGGCTAATAGCTGACCTGCAGAGAAGAGCAAATTACAATATGAGTGTGGTAGAACATTATTTCACTGCAAGAAACAATAAATATGAAGAACTCAGGAAAAAGCTTAGGAAGACTATGACCCAATGCAAACCAAAAAAATAAAAACCAGGAAAATAATATATGCAATGACTATAATAAGGTAAATAAAACAACACTGAAAGATAAAAGATCAATGCAATGACCTCCCACCTTATACAACTTAACTCTGAGAGGTGGTGCACTGTAAAGGCACAATGAGACGTGTCAAACATGTTCAATATGCTGGTTTCCTTTGCTTAATGTATTTCATGGTTAAAAATGAGAGTTCTACTCTGAGTGGGAATGGAAAGAATCATCTGGGAATGAGTGGTTTTCTTTTTTTAAAAATCAATAAAAACATTTCATAATAAAATCATTGAAATGGATTCTCTTGACTTTGACCATGTTCCTTCTCTTTTCTGGGACTTGGTTTCCTTAGGCAAAAGACAAGAGGATGGGACAAGATGATCACTAAAGTCCTTCCTAACCCTGAAATTTATGAATCTATGAACCTAGTACAGAATTTCTATACTTGCAATATTTGCTCTGAGACTCCATCCTGGAGCTATCCATAATACTCTTACAAATTCACAAAACAATAATAACATAGATAAGAATGAGAATAGATAATTCCCAACAATACTAAGGAAGGACTGAGGGCTTAATCTGAGCTGGGAAGAAGCTTTAAACTGGGACAAGGATTGGGGCTCAGTTTAGGGCTGGGATAAGGAATTATACATGCTATAAGTCTTCCAAAAAAAAAAACAGTTTATAGGGGCAGCTAGGTGGCACAGTGAGTAGAGCGTTGGCCCTGGAGTCAGGAGGACCTGAGTTTGGATCCGGCCTCAGACACTTAACACACACACACACACACACACACACACACAACACTAGCCATGTGACCTTGGGCAAGTTACTTAACCCCAATTGCCCCCCCCCCAAAAAAAAAAAGCAAAAAAAAATAGTTTATAGGATCACAGATTTAGGGTGAGAAGGGACTTTAGGAATCATCTACCCCTCAAGTAGAGACCTTTGTTCACCAAATCTTCCTGTTTCTGTAATAGAGAAGATGGCAGAGGTATAACCCAAACCATGTTTCCTTCCTCACATCTACAGATGGGAAAAGTAGCAAGAGAGTGACCTGGGCTAATGTCCTAATCTGAAAAGAGAGTCACATAAGAGATGGTGTTTGGAAGTCCAAGATTACTGCGAGACTAGAAAATGCAAAGATGTCTTAGGACCCTGAGGCTGAGGAAATGACACACAGATGACACTGGTCTGGTCCCTGTGTCATTCCCAGGACTCTATGAGAATGATGCTTCCCAAAGAGCCCTGGGCCAACCATGACTGACTGACTGGAGGGCAGATTGTCCCAAATTAAGCATGCTTCCTATACTTGTCTCACTACTTAAAGAAGAGGATAAGGAAGACAGTGCAGTACAGTGGAAGGAACATTGGACTGGGAGTCAAGAATCCTGGGTCAATCTTTAGCTCTCTGTGTGACCTTGGGGAAATTATTCTTCCTCTCTAGAATCTATGTTTCTTGATTCAGAATCTTAAAAGATTATAAGCAATGTGAACTAGATGGTCTCTAAGGGCCCTCCCAGTTCTGACTTTCTCTGTTCTAAGGCCCTTTTCACCTTTGACTTTCTCTTGTCCAAAGGTCTCAGTCTGTTCTGATATTCTATGATCTGTCACTTCCAATTCTGACAGTGAATGTTCCAAGTCTCTCCCCAATGCCGACATCCCGTGCCTCTCAGCTCCTCATTGTTAGATGGAGCAGGGCAGATTATAAATCACAAACTTGTCTGAAGCTTCTCCTTTTGAATCTGACTAAGACTATGCATATTTGCGTGTGAGTGCATGTATCAGCAAATACTTTCCATTAGGGGTCTTGTTGTGTAAATCAAGTATAATGTCACCACTTCTGCAAATTTTGACTTGTTCAGTTCCAAACAGATATTTCAGAGGGGAAAGAATGTCCCTGAAATAAGCTGGGAGGAAGGAATCGATGATGGAGGCACATATCAAGGGGAAGGAGGATAAAGAAAGAGAGGCAGAAAATGGTAGGGGAGAGGGGAGTGGCAAATTGGAAAAAAAAACTGTCCAGAGGGCCAGGAGCTGGTGGGAGGCTCTGCCTGCTTCCCTGGACCTCTTCCCAGGGAGAAATCCCTGCTGGTTTCTCAACAGATCTACTGAGCACCTTGTCTAATTCTGTATTTAACTATCTGCTTATCTCTATATCTGCCTCTGAGTGTATGTAGTCAGTTTACCTGCCTGTCTACAATTTCTATTTCTGTATACAGGATGCCTGCTCATATGTCTTATCTATCTGTCTGTCTTTGTCTGTCTCTCTAGCTAGCTAGCTAGCCATCTCTATCTGTAGTCAGGTTTTATGTTTTGGGTTTTTTGCTTATCTATTTACAATTTTCTTGTTTATATACAGAATATCTGCCCTTCTGCCTATTTTTCAATACCTCTCTATTTGCCTACCTACAGTTCACCTATTTACAGAAAATCTGTCCATCCGTCTGTTATTCTCTGAACATCAAGGGCGTTTTAAAATGGGGGAGGGAGGCAGATAAAGGGAGGAAGAATCTATTCTGTGCCATCCCAAAAAGTCTGCCTGAAATTTTTCTCTGGGTTGAACATTTCTTCATAGGCAATTTAGTGGTGCAGAGAATAGAATGCCCCAGATCCTCGTCTCACCTCCTAGTAGGTGATAGCAACTTCCAGTATCCTACTAGAAAGAATAGTCTGAGATTATTCATTCCAGGCCTGGGGAAAATGGTAGGACCCAGGGATAGCAAGCATGAGTTCTGTTCTTCCCTTGGATCTATTCATCTTAGGCCGATCTAGCTTGTGTCAGTCTGACTTTGCACTGTCTCTGAGAGAATCCCCAAAACTCTACCCAGGGCTTTTAGCCTACACCTAGATATGTTCTTCTCCCTCATTTTTGGAGACAATCTATTTTTGTGGTGCTTTTCCTACTTCTCTGACCACACCTTCTCAGTCTCTTTTTCTAAATCAACATTTTTTTTTTTTTTGTAGAATTATCTTTGCTATGGAAGCCAAGAAGTACAGGAGAGAATACTGGACCTGGAATCAGGAAGACCTGAGTTCAAATCCTGACTCAGGTGCTTATGAGCTATGTGACCATGGGCAGGTCATTAACCTTTCTCTGACTCAGTTTCTTCATCTGTAAAAGGGGGATAATAATAGCACCTACCTCCCAAGGTGGTTGTGAGGATCAGATAAGATAATTTTTTTTGCTTTTTTTTTTTTTTGGGAGTGGGAAAGGTAGGGTAATTGTGGTTAAGTGACTTGCCCAAGGTCACCCAGCTAGTTTTGTGTGTGTGTGTGTTAAGTGTCTGAGGCTGGATTTGAACTCTGGTCCTCCTAACTCCAGGGCCAGTGCTCTATTCACTGTGCCAACAAGCCGCCCCTAAGATAATATTTTTAAAGTACTTTGCAAACATTACAGTGCTATCTGTAGGGCAGCCAGGTAGCACAGCAAGTAAGAGCACCAGCTCCAGTGTCGAGATGACCTGGGGATCAAATCCGGGCTCAGACACTTAGCACCCACCCAGAAACACCTGGCCGTGTAACCTTGAGCAAGTTACTTAACCCCAATTGCTTTAAAAAAAAGTACTATCTAAATGCTTTTGTTGTTTAATCATTTTTCAGTTGTGTCCAATTCTTTGTGACCCCATTTGGGGTTTTCTTGGCAAAGACATTAGAGCAGTTTACCACTTTCTTCTCCAGCTCATTTTACAGATGGGAAACTGAGGCAAACAGGAGGAAGGAATTTCCCCAGAGTCACCCAACTGGTGTGTAAGACCAGATCTGAACTCAGGAAGATGAGTCTTCCTGACTCCAGGTCTGGAACTCTAATCACTGTGCCACCTAGCTGCCCTGTATAAATGCTAGCTATTAGTATTATCATCAGTCATGGCCCTCTCCCTAACTGTGGAGATATCCCAAAGCTCTTTCCTGGACTCTCTTCTCTACCTACTCTCCCTCTTGGTGATCTCATCAGATCCCATGTGTTCCATTATCATCTTTATACAGATGATTCTCAGGTTTATATATCTGGATTAAATCTCTCCTAAATTTCAGTTCCATGTCACCAAATGCCAATTGAACTATCTAACATTTCCACGTCCTACAGGTAACTGAAATTTAACATGTCCAAAATGGAGCTCATTATCTTCCCTCTACTCCCAACAAACTTTCTCCTTCTGCCTGTTTCTGTTCCAGGCACCACCATCTTTTGATTAGGGTCACAGCTTCACAGTCATCCTCAACTTTTCAATCAACTAATCAATAAGTATTTATTAAGTTATTTCCATGCTGTGCTAGGTACTAAGGAAACAAAAACAAAAATAATTATGAAACAATTCCGACTCTTTCAAGGAGCTGACATTCTGTCAGGGAAAAACCATACCACTCCCTTATTTTAAGATAAAAAAGTCTCTAGAATAAAACACAAATTCCTTAGCTGGGCACAACACCTTCTTTCACAATCTTGCTGCAATCAACATTTAAATTTAATTCACATTGATCCTCTTAAAACATTCTAAATGTGTGTATATATACACATATTTGTGTATATATATATACACATATTTGTGTGTGTATATATACATGTATGTATATATAGATTTAATACATATAAGATAGTTAAGGAGGAAAGGTGCTAGCAGAAGGATCAGAAAAGGTTTCGTGTAAAAAGATGTGTGCTTGAGTTGAGTGTTGAAGGAAGGGAAGAATTTTATGAGGCAGAGGTGAAGACAGAATCTACTCCACTCTTATTCACCTCTCTTTCTTCAATCAGTTTCCAAATCTTGTCAATTTCACCTCCTAGGTATCTTGTCAATTTCACTTCCATAGCATCTCTCTCATCAGTCCCCTTCACACCCATAGCCACTACCCTGGTACAGGCAATCATCATCTCTCAACTGGATTGTTGTAACAACTTTCCAAATAGTCTCCTAGCTTCTAGTCTCTCCTCACTGTAATCTATCCTTCATAAAGTAGCCAAAGAAATCATCCAAAAGCAATGAGCCTTACCCTCCTCAAAAATCTTCAGCAGCTCCCTATTACCTCTAGGACAAACTATAAACTTCTTAACCAGACATATAAAATCTTTCACTGTCTTGTTCCAGCCCACTTTTAAAAACTTATTTCACATTCATTCCTCTTCATACATTCTACACATGTATTAATTAAGCTATTCGGGATATTCTTGAAGGCATAAGGAGAAACCACATTCCCTTGGCCTTATCCCCAATGTTTCTTAGCAAATGCTTTTTAAATGGATGATTTTGTGGCAAGTCAGATGTGGCCACTCCTGAAAGATGAATGACTGACCATGCACAAACCTTACATATCTTAAGCCGAATGTGTTGGAATGAAATTTTATCCTGCAGTCAACTGGCCTAAATCTTACACCAAGGTACAGAAATATAGTTGCTGATAGGGCCCTTAGGTTTTTCCAGCTTTGGAGAGGAAAGGATGAAGGGAGGAGAGAAAGGATGTTCTTAGACTGTGAGGTCTCTTACTCTAGGACCACTGCTGATTCCCCTTGAATATGTGTCAAACATAGAAGCTCCTATTATTTCCCAGTATATATAAAAAATTTCATTTCTTCTCCTGGGCTCTGATGTTCTTAACAGTTTCCCTGTTTCTCTGTGGACTTTCTAACATTTTAATAGTGATAAAATAAGGTAGGGGGCAGCTAAGTGGTACAGTAGATAGAGTGCTGGCCCCGGATTCAGGAAGACTCATCTTCCTGAGTTCAAGTCTAACCTCAGACTATTTGTGTGACCCTGAGCAAGTCACTTAACCCTATTTGCCTCAGTTTCCTCATCTTTAAAACAAGCTGAAGAAGGAAATAGCAAATCACTCTAGTATCTTTGTCAAGAAAACCCAAATGGTGTCACAAAAAATTTGGACACAGCTGAAAAAAACTGAACAGCAACAGCAAAGACAAGGTGGTATATGTTGCCCTTATTGCTAAATCTATTTTTTGGCAGAAAGGTAAGCAAAAAGGAAAAGATAGAACTGGACAAACTGTTAGAGAATTTAGAGCTAAAGGGCCTGGTATCTTCTGAATAGAAACATTAAGGCATATACATATTTCTCAGCAACACATGGTACCTTTACAAAAATAGACAAAGTGCTAGGACACAGAGAAATTATAAGTAAATATAAAAAAGCAAAAGTACTAAATATATTTTATAGCTCATAACACAATAAATAGGGAACATAAGAAAAATCTAGAGACTTAACTGAAGACTTAATACTGTTATACTGAATAACGAGGAGGGATCAAAGAACAAATCTTAGAAATGGTAAATCACAGAATCATAAAATCACAGATTTTTAGAATTGGAAGGGATCTCAACAGCCATATGGTCCAACCCACATAAGAAAGGAATACCCACTATAACATACTCAACAAATGCTCCTCCAGCTTTTGCTTGAAGGCATCCAAGAAGGGGGAGACCATAACCTCTTGAGGCAATCCTTCCCCCCCCACCTTCTTTGTTATTCAGTTGTTTTAGTCATGTTCTACTTTCTATGACCCTATTTAGAGTTTTCTTGACCAAGATAATACAATGGTTTGATATTTCCTTCTTCAGCTCACTTTACATATGAGAAAACTGAGGCAAACAGGTTTAAGTCCTTTGTCCAGGGTCACATAGATAGTATCTGCGGCCTGATTGGAACTCAGGTCTTCCTACCTCCAAACCCAGTGCTCTATCCACTATATCAGCTAGTTGCCTTGAGCCTTTCCAGTCACTAGCATGCCTATATCTTGTTCAGATGAGCTACTATCTAGTCATACATTCCCCCCTCTTATTCTTGGAAAGTTGATTTTTCAAACTGAAGCAAAAGACTTTTACATTTATATGACCTATCATTCAAGCCTGTTGAAATCTTTTTGGACACCATTATCCTGACTCTGTTATCTAATGTGTCAGCCATCCCTCCAAGCTTTGTGCCATTTGGAAAGTTGATAAGAATGCCTTTTATCCACATCATTGACAAAATGTTAAACAGCAAGTGTGGCCAGGATCAGATCAGGAGCCCCCCTTCTAACGTGGCATTGAACTGCTAATGACTATTCTCTGGGTCTGGCATTCAAGCAATCCTGAAGCTACCCAATGCTCCTATCATCTCATGCACATCTTTCCATCTTGTCCACAAGAATAGCATGAGAGATTTTGTCAAGCAAATGAGTTGAATAGCTTCACCTCTCTCTATCATTCATAATTGTCATTCCATCCACCCTGAGGGGTGGGAAAGAAGACAGCAGATTCAAATCCCAGATTTGCCAACTGTTCATGCTTTCTGCTAATCCCTACTGCCATCCTCGGTCCCCTGCTTTGATCTGTAGGGTGCTTGGTGACTCTCACAGAGTGGGCACTGCCTGGAATAAACACACTTTTACCAAATAGTTTCCTGGGCCCAGTTCACTGTCTTGCTGATGATTTTTTTTTTCTGGCAATTGAAACCAGCTCAGTTGAAAACATGAAATTATCTGCTGCACTGCAGTGAAATAGGAAATGGGGAATGGGGAGAGGCAGCTAGAGCTAGGAGCAGTAATTGGCACGATGAACACTTTGAGCAGTAAAACTAGTGATTTCCAATTGACATTGAGCTTGAAATCATGCTGTGTTTGAGGGACTCAGAGGAAGCAAGAAATCCATCCCTGGTGCCTTGGGATATAAGATAAGAGGGCAACAGCTCCAGGCCAGGAATGCTGGAGGCTGAGGTCTTTCAAGGACTAGGACTTCAAGGAACATTCTGGTGCATGCTAAGTCACCAATTTGTCCCTCTAGCTGGTCACTAGCAAGGGAAGACCCTAGGTTTCTCTGGGGCTCAATTTTCCCTGGTGAAGAATGAAGATGGAGTGGTAAGAGTGGCATGCTGCCAGGGGTTATGATTGCAAGAAAGAACACTGCCCCCATCCTTTTCCCTTTTCCCACTAGTACCTACCCAGGGAATATAATCACCAGAGACATCTGCCCAGGCCAAGAGAATAGACAAGGGACAAGTAGGATCCCACATTGGAAGGATGAACCACGGAGGAGTTGGCAAGGATGTCTAATGAAGGGATTTTGTATTCCAATAAACTAAGTCATCACTGTGGAAATAATGTTGGGAGTGGAGGGAGTCTTCATCACATTATCATTCTCCTCTCTTTGAGAACACAGTCAAATAGACTGAAAAAAACAATGCTCTAATGCTGATAATTTGATGAGTCTGTGTACCTTGGTGCTATAGGTAAAAAGAGTTAGAATTAGAGATTTTTAGAATCTCAGGGATGGAAGGGGTTTGGGAAGACATCTAGTTCAACCATCATTTTGAAAGGAATTCTCTTTTCAGCATTCCCCAAAAAAGTTAATCCGGCCCCTACTTGTAGACCGCCAATAACTTGTACTACATCCCTTGTGCAAGACACGTCATTCTACTTTGAGACAATTCTAATAGTTAATATGTTTTTGTTCCTTCTTTCTTTCTTTCCTTCCTTCTTTCCTTTTCTCCTTAGTCCTTACCTGTGATTTTGTCACCTGAGAAGTTTCTGAGAGTTCTTATAGAGAACTCCAAGTATGTAAATTCCCTCCAGAGCTAAGGATCAGCAATGGGGGTGTATGGGGTGTTCAGGAAGGATTGGCACCTCTGGTGAGAGGGTTTGATGAGCACTTTTCAGGGCTGCTCATCTACCTTTGGCGTCTACCTTCCACCCAACTCTCACCTGTAGCTCCAAGAAGCTTAAGTATGCACAACAACCACACCCTGGTAAAACCATCCCAGCAGATGGGCCAAACCAGGTGAAGAGAAACTAAGGGATCTCAAACCTGTTGATGAGTGAGGGGAACGTCTGCTCCAAGCATGTGAAGACTTCCCCTCTCAAAATGGGTGGATGAGAACAATTTGTTCCAATGGCCATGAGGACAGTGGAAGTAGGTGCTATGGACTGCTTAGATCTCAGTTCACCATCAAAGATGCCTGAGTCATTCATTTCATCCCAGGTTATCAGCAATCTTTTGTCTTACCACTGGACTCTAGATGACTGGAAGAGAAAGTGAAGCCGATGATTTAAAGTAACTCTGCCTCACTTAAATCCAATTAATACATGAGACAAGAGACATCACCCATGCCATTTTACCATTTTTACCTACCTCAAAGTCCTGGGGAGACCAGCAAGTGACAAAGCAACAGTACCAACATACTGGGAACCGTAGTCACAGCCTCATACATAGGTGGCTCAGGCCATGGAGTTGTCTTCTCACTGAAGCAACAGTGGGCTTTGGTAGTCCCCTGGGTGTCTGAGCAGCCTTTTTTGAAGATCACCCCTCTCATCTCCTACCAAGAAGGGACTAGAAAAGTTACCCTAAAAATCGTTTGCTTCACCTAACCTAATTCTGGCCTCCTCACTGTGGCAAGCAAGGATCCCACCTTGAGATGGAAGCACACATACACACAAAAATGAACAAAAACTTTTGCAAAGATGATTCCACCCGTCATGGCATGCCCACATCAAAAAAAAAAAGGCACTGTGCTCTATAAGCAAAGCAGAATTGCAGCAATTAAAAAAAATGAGATGCACAAATTTAGAGACATCTCCACTCCAAATATTCATACAGACTCTTTGTGCCTGACCTGTGGTAGAGCCTTCTGAGCCCATATTGGTCTGATCAGTTACAGCTGGACACACTGTACCTTGATCCCAACGTAGTGATGTCATTTTGATCTTTTCTGAGTATGAGTATAAGGACAGTCTTAAAGAGTAGTCTGAGAATTACAGAATCCGAATGCAGATTGAAACGAACTACTTGTTCTCTCTCTTTTTTGCTCTGTTTTGTTTTGTTTCTTCTTTCTCGTGGTTCATTCCATTCTTCTTTACAATCTTACTAATGTTTAATCTGAAGGTATATGTAGAATCCTATTGCATGCCACCTTGGAGGGGGAGGAGGGAAGAGAGGGAGGGAGGAGAAAATATGGAACTCAAAAGCTTGTGGAACTGAATGTTGTAAATTTAAAATAAATAAATTTAAAAGAAAAAAAGAGTAGCCTGGGGCACTGAGCAGTTAATTGATTTGTTCTTAATAACATAGTGCATGTTATGAGCAAGCTTTTGGACCCAGCTCTTGCACTTCCCAGACTTTTCCACCATGCTTCAGCTGCCTTCTCCATCCCTACAAAACCCTTATCCCACTACTGAGTTCCTCCTGGAAGCTCCATTGAGGAAGGGCCCAATCAATTTTAATTCTCTGGACTTTACTACCATTCACCCCTTAGGTATTTTTCCTCCCTCACCCCCCACCCCAGGTTTTTTAGTGCTGCTCTATGCATTGTCTTTCCTCCTTAAGGGCAAAAACACTTTCATTTTCTTATATCTATATCCCCAATGCTTAGCACAAAGCCTGGCACATAGTAAATGTTCAATAAATGCTTGTTGACTTGACTTCTTGAGCTCAAATACAGATCTCTGTCACTACAACATGCTAACTTTACTTTCTTTTTATTGAGTTTTATTATAATATAATTAAAATCTGCTTTTGTGTAGCATTCACCTATAGGTCCTAGTGCAGCCCTCTAAGATTCCCCCTCAATCACACATCAGTCTTTCGTGTATTTGAAGGCATCTCTCTATCCCCGATGAGTCTTGTCTTGCCTGGCTGAATATCCCCACTTCTTTTTACTAATCCTCAAATGACATGATTTCCGGTCCCTACTCTCCCCACTCACCATTCAAAACAATCTTTTTTGAAGGTTCCATAGTTCATCATTGTCTCTCTTCAAATTGGAACTGGCCAAACAATCAAGGACTGTCTAGGAAGATGGCGAGTTCCCCAACAATGGAGACATTCTAGTCAAGGCTAGATATCTGCTTGGTCATGAGACCAGCAAAAACGGTAGAATAGGCAAAGAGGAGATTCTGCTTCCTGGTTATCTTTTAGCTGCCAAGCTCCTGTTTTCTAGCTAACATCTCCAGCTCAGGACTCGAGCTCCAACCTTGGAGCCTTGGGCTTCTAATGGGTGAGCATTCACTATATTTGGCCCAGACTCAGACCCACATTACTTTCCAGTTATCTTTTTTATTTTATCTTGTTTCATGTCTTCCAAGAGTTTTAGTGGACCTTGTGACCAAGCTGTTTCTTCTTTGAAGTTTTGTTTATAGATGATATACAGCTATTCTCTTCTTCTAGGTCTGTGTCTTGCCTATCTCTGGCTCCATAATAGCTCTTTGGCATTGAGTATAGTTTGTTTTTCATTCCTCCAGTCTTACTAACTGATTTGGAACTTGATGTTAGGACCAGGTTCTACACATTTCTGGAGAAAATGTTGAGGTTTTTATGGCCTGACCTTTATTTTTAGATTTCCACTGCTTTTTCCCAATATTGACAGCTACATTCTTCAAGGAATATGCAGATGGACCCTTAGTGGTCTCTTCTAAGACATGGTCTGATCACTACCTTTCTGCTCCCAGCTTTTCAGGTTCCCAATGCTGGTTTGGGTCTGGGCAACACAATTATAAGCTTTCCCCTAGTTGCTGTTGCTATGAGTTGCTGAACTCAGTCTCCACCAGCTAGCTAGTATGCTCTGCAGGTTTAAAGCAAAAGAATTGTAGACCCACCCCTGGTCTTCATTCCCTTCTCTGGTGATTCATCTGCAGGCCCCAACTCTCAGTCTGTGCTGGATTTCCCTATTCCTAGGTAGAAGCAATGCAGTGACCAGCATTCTCCTCCTCCTGTTTTATGGGTCCCAAGCCTGGTCTCCATGGTGGATGGCTCTTCATGGGCCAAGATTACTTAATTTATCTCTTTTTTTTAATTCATTCATTCCTCATAAGGAATTCAACTAAATAATCTCTGAGGTCCCTTCCAATTCAATTCAACTCAACATCCGTTTAAGTACCTACTATAAGCAAAGCACTCTGCTAGGCCTTGGTCAGGGGAAACAAAAGAAACAATCCTTGCCTACAACTACATTCTGCTGGGGGTAGGGGGGAAGAATGGGTATTTTTGCTGTTCAGTTGTTTCAGTAGTGTCTGACTCTGAGGTTTTCTTGGCAGAGATACTGGAGTAGTTTGCCATTTCCTTCTCCAGCTCATTTTACAGATCAGGAAACTGAGGCAAACAGATTTAAATGACTTGTCCAGTATCACACAGCTGGATTAGTGTCTGAGGCTGGATTTGAAGTCAAGTTCTCTTGACTCTAAGGCCTGCAGTCTATCCATTGTGCCACCATATACACTGAGAACAGGTATACAGATAACTAAAATTATTATTCACTCTACAAACCTTGATCAAGATAATGGACTAGAATTATTTAGGAGTGAGGTTAGCACTAGAGGGAAATTTAATGAAAGACAGACAATGATGGTGGTTCAAGGACAAAGCAAGTAGAGAAACATAGATTCAGAATTGGAGGACCTTAGAGGGCATGTCATTCAAACACTCTTTTTGATGAGGACCTGGAGAACCAGAGAGGTCAAGGAATTTGCTCTGAGTCCCCCACACATGCAGTGAGTAACTGAACCAGGATTCATGCCCAGGTGAACTAGAATTGTCTAAATGTACATATGAGTTTACCCAGGAGAAGAGGAAGGAGAGGCAGGATTAACAAGGGGCAAGGGGACCAGCCCCATCAGGCAGTGACAAAGAGATGACATCTGCCTCTGCCCACTCTGCCCCCACCAGCCTCCTTTCTTCCCCTTTCAGGGCCCACCCCACACCCTCTGTGAACCTAGAATTGGAAGGAAAATTAAGGAAAGCTGCCTGCCCCAAGGACTGCTGGGAAACAATCACACTCCCTCCTCCCCAGAGGCCTTCCTGATGAAATTAAAGGAGGAAAGGAGCAGATAACCTGATTCTCTCAGAGGTGATGACTTTTCATGATGGAAAGAATACCAGATTTTACAACAGAAAAACTGGATTTGAGTTCCAGCTCTGCTAACTTATTTGTTTGAGTGGTCACTTAACTCCTCTGAGCTTAAGTCTCTTCATCTGTAAAATGGGGGCAGCAACCCAGGGCCCCTCTCCCCCCCCCTCCGCCCCAGCTGTCTCAGAGGACTACTGAGGATCAAATGAGAAAATGGAGGAAACACATTTTATAATCCTAACGCCCTATAGGAATGTATGGTGCTATTTTTTAATGTGTCGAGGGAACAGAGGCTGATTTTATGAGGAGCATAGAAAGGACAGGGTTTAACTTAGTGGAGGATTTCAGAAAGGGAGGCAGAAAGATGGAGGAAGAGTTGAGCAGTAAGAGGGCAGTGCTTCCCAGAGGCCTCAAACCTCATCTTTCAGGGAGACTCACTCTGCCCATAGGCACAAGCATAGATAGCACGAGCTTTCAGAGAGGGGAGCAGCCTTGGAGGGCATCTGGTCCTTTTTATTATTGCTGTTCAGTCATTCCTGACTCTCCATGAACTCATCTGGGGTTTTCTTTTACTGGAGTGGTTTTCCATTTCCTTCTCCCGCTCATTTTACAGATGAGGAAACTGAGGCAAACAGGGTTAAGTGACTTGCCCAGGGTCACACAGCCAGTAAGTGTCTGAGGCCAGATTTGAACACAGGGTGATGAGTGTTCCTGACTCCAGGCCCAGCTCTCTGTCCACTGCACCACCCAGCTTCCCCTTTCTAATTCTACCCTCTCCCTTTACAGATGAAGAAACAGGCCCAGGAGTGACTTGTTCAAGGATAGTAAGTGGCATGGCTGGGTTTCAAACCCAGGACCTCTGCCTCCTTCAGCAGGCCAGTCCTGACAGTCAGGGCCATAGAATCATAGGATTCTAAAACCAAGAATGACCTTAAAGATATTCTAAGGTCCTCGTTTTACAGCCAAGGAAACTCAGACCTGGGGTGGGAAGGAAACCGCACAGATAGATTCAGCCTTACAAGCACCTCGTGTGGTATTCTCTAACCTTCTTCAGGAAGGACATCTATACTGAAGGAAACTCGGGCCACCTGAGGTCTATCCTCGGTCAGGCCTCGTGGCTTCTCAGGCTGGACAGGTAGAATGTCCCCTCACTGGCCTCCCCTCCTTCCAGTCTGTCTGAAACCTCACGGTGAAATGGTTTTCCTAAAATGCAGGTCTGACCACATCCTTCCCCTGCTCGGTAAATGCCAGAGACTCCCTGTCACCTTAGAATTGTGCAAGGAAACTCCTCCATTTGGCCCTGAAAGCTCTTTCTGATCTGCCTACCCTAACTCCCCGGCCTTGTGGCCCATCATGCATCTCCACGCACTCTGCAAAGCAGCCTGCAGGCCTCTACACTGTCTTTGTGCACACTCCACATCGTTGGCCTGGATCCTGCCTGACAATGTGACAGTAGAATGTAAACTCCTTGAGGGCAGGGACTATGCTTCACTTTGTGCTTGGCACATAGTAGGTGTTTAATAAGTGCTTGTCTCCTTTTCTGCTTGTTGAGTTATTAACTGAGCATTCAACACATTGAGGGTGCGGTTAGGGAGATATGACAAAAAAGAAGAGAGGGTTCTTCAGCATGTAGTCAGGTACTGACTCAGCGGATGGATAGAGCTCTGGGCCCAGAGTTAGGAAGACCTGAGTTCAAATGTGGCCTCAGACAGTAGCTGTGTGACCCTGGGCAAGTCACTTCACCCTGTTTGCCTCAGTTTCCTCATCTGTAAAATGAGCTGGAGAAGGAAATGGCAAAGCATTCCAGTATCTCAGCCAAGAAAACCCCAAATGGGGTCATGAAGAGTTAAGAGAAGACTGAAATGACCCACCGACAGCCTCCCAGGGCTGTTGTAAGGATTAAATGAGATCATTTGTAAACTGCTTAGCACAATGATTGACACATCATTGTTCAATAGTGTCCAACTCTTTGCAACCTGTGGGCCATAGCAAGCCAATACTGTCCATGGGGCCTTCTTCTTGGCAAAGATACTGGAGCGGTTTGCCACTGCCTTCTCTAGTGGATTAAGGTAAACAAAGGTTAAGTGACTTGCCCTGGGTCACACAGTTAGTAAGTGTCTGAGGCTAGATTTGAATTCAGTTCTTCCTGACTCCAGACCCAGAGCTCTATGCATTATGGCACCACCTAACCTCCTCGACTAGCAAGCACATGGTAGGCTTCCTTCCATCGGGGTTATGTTGTCTGTCTTTGGGGAGAATAAATGGAAACCTACCAAAAGCTCAAGCGCCTCCCCCAATTGGCCAAAGGTGAGCCTAGGATCGTGCACCAGTCAGACAGAAGCCCAGAAAGGTGGGCTCCCTCC
Source organism: Petaurus breviceps papuanus (assembly GCF_028583685.1). Lineage (NCBI taxonomy): Eukaryota > Metazoa > Chordata > Mammalia > Diprotodontia > Petauridae > Petaurus > Petaurus breviceps. Next base: position 2,957,296 of record NW_027187400.1, read on the forward strand.
CCTGTGAGCCTTTGCCAAGTCCGAGAAGTTCAGGTCACAGGGAGAGAAATCCCATTGCCGTTTGAGGTCAGTCAAGAGCCCCACAGAGTCTGGGCACAGAGGGGTGACCATGGCGGCCCAAGGTCAGGGGGATGGGAATATAAGCATGAGTGGCTGGTTCCAAAGGATTCGTTAGACACATTCTGGGCTGGGCAGAATTCTTCTTAATGACATTTGGATTCCATCACTCTTTCTGTTGGTGTTTCTGGAAGACTGCTCTCTCCCTTTACAGTAATAGATATTTATATGGTTCTTTAAGTCTCTAAGAGTTTGTAAAGTGTTTTATCCATTCGTAATCTCATTTAGGCCTTACAATAACTCTGTGCGGTAAGTACTAAAGTATCTAATATCTATCTAAATGATTTTTATCAAAAGTATAAATACAGATAAGGAAACTGAGGCCCAGAGAGGCAGACTTTAATCAATAGGCAGAAGAAGCAGGTTTTGAAACCAGGACTTACCGAATCCAAGCCCAACACTACCCAGCATGCTACACTGCCTGGAAGTGACTAACAGCCACATTCTCTCCCCTGTCACCACCCTAGGGTGGCCTCTATCTGGCACCTCTCATTGTTTCCTCCTCCTTGACCTCAGACAGATGTCTCTAAGCCTCACAGGTCCAGCCTGGGCTACTCTGGCCTCCTTTAGGGTCCCTTTGTCAGTGGGAGGTAGGAGGATATAATGCTTAGCCTACTAGACCTGGAATCAGGAAGGCCTTGGTTCCAATCCCCCACCACATGAGCATGCACACATCTATTAACCATATAAATATGGGCAAGTTCACTTAAAGTCTCCGATCCCATTTCCTCCTCTGTACAACCAGTACAACAACAAACCTATTACATTTCTTACCACATTGTTGTAAGGCTCAACTGAACAAAAGTGCATAAAAGTGATCAGAAAAACCTAAAGCTCTCTCTAAATATCAGCTCTTACCATGGTAAGAGAGAAGGAGAGGGGAGGGGGGAGAACACAAAGGGCCGTAAAGAAGCAGAGATGAAGAATCCTCACCCAGTCACTCATGTCCATCAGTGGCCCCATCTGAATTAAGATCCTAGGCTGGGGATGAGTGGAGGCTGAGAGTCATGGGGCTGCCCTAGGGTGGGGAAAATCTAATAATCACCTGCCTTCTCACAGGCCTGCATAGGGAGCCCAGGGAACCCAGTGGGGCAGAGAGGTCAGACAGCAGTCTCAGCTGCCTCCACCCCAACTGTAACTGGGAATTAGGAGAGGAAGGGAACAGGCATTTACTGAGTGCCAGGCACTATGCAAAGCTTTTTACAAATACTATCTCATCTACTCCTCACAATAACCCTATTATTATCCCCATTTTACAGCTGAGGAAACTGAGGCAGATAAAAATTAAATAACTTCCCCAAAGTCACATGGTGTCTGAGATTAGATTTGAACTCAGGTCTTCCTGACTCCAGTCTCAGTACTCTAATCACTGAGTCACCTATGGGCTCAGAGATTTAAAACTGGAACGGACCTCTGAGGTTATTTAATCTAACTCCCTCATTTTACAAATGAGGAAATTGAGACTCATAGAAGTTTGCTCATGGTCACACAGCTAGCTAACAAGCCCCAGAATGGGACTCCAGAGCAGGGGTTCTTAATCTTTTGAGGGTTCTGGAATTTTTTGGCAGTCTAGTAAAGACTTTCTCAAAATAATCCTTCTAAAAATGCATAAAATAAAAATAATAGGATAACAAAGTCAACCTTTGAACTTTTGAAATTTGAAAATATTTGAAATAAAAATTGAAATCTTGAAGTACAGTTACCAAACCTTTCTTTTTTTAAGTTATCACACCCCAAGTTAAGAACAATGCGCCATAGCATTCTGGAATCGTTGTGCTTGGGGAAGAGGGAGGAAAGGAGAAAAGTTCACCTGGGATGTGGGAAAGGAGTAAGAAAAAAGGATGTGCTAGAACCCTGAGATGTTTCTACTCTGCCGAAGAACTGTCCCCTGGCAGAGAAGTGCTGGGCTTCGGGAGGAGGAAGCATGCTCAGGGATGGCGCTGCTGGAATTCTCAATGGGTTGGCACCACCCTAGTTAAGGCTCTATCCCTGATCTGCTCCCCGGTCCTTGCTCTAATTCTGGCTGACTCCAGTGGCAGGCTGGGGTCCCCTGGCAGAAGGGCTGCCCTGTTCTGCTTTCTCTGGAGTCAGGCAGGGGACCTGTCAAAGAGACAGCAGGGAGTTTATAGCAGTAGCTTTTAAGAGGATTTTACAGAGCTGTAAGTCTTCAGGAAGACTTTTTCCCACCCCTCAGAGCAGGGACAAGAAAAGGAAATTGAATGCATATTTGTTAAGCTGGCTCTTTACCGTGCAACCAGAGATGAATTTATGTTAAAAACTCCTCAGGAAATCGATTTCCCGCTCCTCAGGCCCCACCAGGGGGTTCTCTCTCCAGGCTCCATGACCAGTTAATGGAATTAAGAAGCCCCTCAGAGTGTCTTAGGAACTGTCCTGTTCCCCTGAGACTCTCCAGGGTGTGATTTAAGGCTGTTCCCAGGGCCTGAGTGGGCCCTGCTCCTGTTGGCCTCTTAATAAGAACATGGGCCCCTAAATCACCCAGAATCCTCTTGGCTGCGAACAGGGAGGCAATTCCAGGAAAAGCAGATGGGTGAAATATTCTCTGAGGAAGAAGAATTGGGAAAGGAGTATCTTGACACTATTGGCACGGTAATCCAAAGATACTTGGGATGGCCAGGAGCCTGAACCCAATGCCCCAGATCCATCTAAATAATTTAACGGATGATTCAGCGACGATGCCTCAGTTAACAAACCCTCTAAGAACAAACCTTTTAACCACTTCAGCCTGGATAGGGAGGTCAGGGAAGGAGCAACTGGAAATGAAGAAAGAGGGTGCCCTGTTCTTTGTGGGCAGAAGGCTGGCTGAGCAGAGGTTACTCTTCCAGGGCTCATAGATCCCACCTCACAAAAGCTTAGAGTTGGAAGGACCCTCAGGGGGCTCTTCTGATAGATACCTGACCAAGAATGTCCTACTCACCCCTCCCAATAAAATGGTCAACCGGGATTCACTTCAGCAGGAACTCACTTCTTCCCCAGGCAAGCTGGCTCTCCTTGTTAGGAGGCGTTTTTCTTCCATCAACCTAAATCAGACCCTCTTCAATTTGAATCCATCGTTCCTGGCTCTGCCCCTCAGAGCCAAGCAAAAACTGTTCATCTCTCTTCCATATGTTGTGATTGCTGTTCAATCGGGTCCAACTCTTTGTGACCCCATTTGGGGTTTTCTTGGCAAAGATGCTGGAGAGGTTTCCCATTTCCTTCTCCAGCTCATTTTCTAGATGAGGAAACTGAGGCCAACAGGGTTAAGTGACTTACCCAGGGTCACACAGCTAGGCAGTGTCTGAAGTAAGAGATGAGCTCAGGTCTTTCTTACTCCAGGTCTAGGATTCTATCAACTGCACCACCTAGCTCCCCATGACAGCATTATCATTTCAACACCCCACTCCAAAGCCCCAAAATCCTTCACCGTATCTCATATAGTATGGGCCTGAGGAGACCTAGAACAATAACGATAATAGTAACAATAATAAGCAACAGGGTCAGCTCATTATCATCATTTGTGCTTGGACAACCCTTCATACTTGACAAAACACTTTGACACTCAAGGCCGATAATATTATCCCCACTTTACAGATGAGGAAACTGAGGGACAGAAAAGTAAAAGACTTGCTCACGGTTGCCCAACTGTTAAGTATCTGAGGTGGGATTTGATTTCTTCCTCATTAAAACTCATACCCATCTCCTCCCTGTAACACTGCCCCCCCTCCAAGAACTGGTGAGACTTTTAAGGCTTGCAATGCGTTCTAGGAGAATCATCCCAGTGCTCTGGAGGAGACAGGGCAAGTCCTCATTAGGCTTTTATATTGTGATTAATCACTGTCAAAACATCCCACTGCTCTCACCAGAATAGCCATCTGTTTACCTGAAGCTGTGAATCGAGGCCCACGGAAACCCTGAAACTAGTTCTTGCCTTGCCAGGGAAAATATAAAAAGTCCCTGACGGAGGCAAGACTTTGTCTCTGAATCAGGTCAATAATATCAACTCTGGTGCCTCAAGCCGGGGATATGGGTAAGGTGACTTTGAGGCTGCCACCAAGCAACCAAAGGCAAAGTTTTTCTGAAGGCTGAGTCAGACCCAGAAATCTATGTAGAAAAGATGGTAGGGGATAGAGGCAGAGGATCCCACAAGGGAGATCCAAAGAGCATGAAGAAGGAAAGAGAACCAAGGAATCGAGAGTCATGAGAATCTATCCAGGGGACTTAGGCTGGGTCAGTGTTTCTGATAAGAGAAAACCTAGAACAATAGTTCTTGAGTCAAGATCTTGAATCAAGAATTGGGAAGGAAGCCACTCATAAATGGGTTCAGAATCTGCAGTCTGGGAATGGGTTTTGGCATTCTTATGGTGACAGGTCTGAACTGGCTGTCTATGCCTGTGCCAGGGGTGGGTCCTGGATACCTTGACCCCACTTACTTCTCTGCCCTTAAACTTGAGGCTTCCACCCCATCCCTGCCTATTTCTGACCTCAAAAAGCCATGGGCACCTTAGCATATTTGCCATTTTCCTGAACTCTTGCCTATTTAGACTTCAGATCACACTCACAGCATACTCCGGTACTTCTGCCTGACTCTCCATGAAAATGCCTCTTTTTCCTTTGTTATCCGAGAGCTGAATGTCACAATCACACCCAAGTCTTGGAACAAGTCTTGGCTGAACAGTCACTCTGATCTCTCCATCCACTCTCAGTTGGGTTGCATTGTAAGTGGGTGAGCTGGGCAGTAATGGAATGCCAATCAGGCCAAGTGCCTCTCCACAGGCAATTTGGAGCAGGCCGTTTCCAAACAGAGAGTCTGTGATTAACTGAAATGAACTGTAAAATTGTATTTGGTTTAAAGGTCTTTCTTAGTGCCAGGGTTGGGGATGGCGGGGGGCGGGGATACCATGCATCCTTCCCCCTCCCCCAGGGGCTCTCTTCCTGGTGGCCTCCAAGAGAAGGCAGCTGTTTAATGAGAAGTCTGGCCCCTGATGCCCAAAGAGACAGACTGGAGCTGTCAAAGCCATCAGCAGCCAACCAGGCTAATGGGAATAATGGATTTCTGCTTTCTATGGGCCCCTTGGTGGGAAGGCCCCAGGCATTGGGCTTCCTCCAGTGAGGCTTGTACAGAGACTAGGGAGAAGCTGACCCTCCCCAGACTGACTCCACCCAGATCATTCTCTTACTTCTCCTAAATTAATCCCCAAGCTTCCAAAAAAAGGCCCTACTCCCCATCATTTGGACCTCTCCTTTGCTGGTGGATTATACCATTGTCCCTTCTTCCACTCTCAGCATTTTCAGCCCTTCTCTCTGATCTGACCCTTTCTTCAATGCCCAGATACATGCTCACCTCCTCCAAGAACCCTCCATGAACTCTTCTGTTGATCATGAACCCTGTCTAAGCTTCTAGTCAACATTTCTAGCTTACGCCATTCATTTTTCTCTCCCTACATGCTGCTGTGAATTATTTATCATTTTTGTGTATCTCTTGTCTCTTCAACTAGCCCAGGGGTGGGGAACCTGTGGCCTCGAGGCCACATGTGGCCCTCTAGGTCCTCTGAAGAGCTGAATATTTAATCAAGGGGCTGTACTTGAGGACCTAGGGGGCCACATGTGACCTTGAGGCCACAGGTTCCCCACCCCTGAACTGGCCCCTAAGCTCCATGAGGTTAGGGACCCTGTCTTATTTAGCTCTGGACTCTCCCTGCACAGAGTGCAGCAATCCCTCCCTCCCCACACCCACATGGGGAAGCTATTCTGTTGAATTATTATAATTAATCAGACAACTCTGATGGAATAATAATAATAATAACTAATGTTCACAAAACACTTGTTCTGTGGCCAGCCAGTTTCTGTTTGTGAAAGGGAAAATGAGACCCCTCCCTGTCACTGAAGGGCTCCAAGCAAAGGCTAGATGGATGCTTGTCTATGATTCTTCCATGGTCCTTATTTTCCTCAAGGTCTAGTTTGCTTTAAATTCACAAAAACTCTGAAAAAACTCTGAAAAACACAGCAGTCTGGCAGCAGGAACAAGGCTAGACCCTGTGGCTCATGCCATCGCGGTTGCATCTCTGCTCTGGCTGTTCAACTGAGGAAGCCATTGCAAAGCCACTTTCATTGCTTCTGCACATTAATCAGTACCTGTGCACGAGAGGAAGGGAGACTTTCCATGTCTAGAGGGTCTGAATTGGCATCCATGCACATGGTAGAGCACCAGACTGGGAACTGGGAAATCTTTGGAATTGGGCTCTAAAGCTCCTTTTAGCTATGACAATCTATTTTCTGAGGGCTCCCCAGCTCTGACATCCTGTGTTCTAAGACCCCTCCCAGCTCTGATATCCTGTGTTCTAAGGGCCCTCCCAGCTCTGACATTCTAGGTTCTGAGGACACTTCCAGCTCTGACATTCTGTATTTCTATTATTTTGTGGTTCTTGGGGAGCACCATGTTTCCTGTCTCTTTCCTTACCCAGGAAAGAGAGTTGGAGGGAAAGGTTCAAGGTGGGAGACCAATATCTTCACCAGGACCCACTCTGAAATTCTCATACAATCCCATGATGATGAATCCTGCAGCAAAGCTTCAGACAAGGGCAGGCCTGTCTGGAAGCTTGTTTGGATTGGTACAGTTGCTCAGCTCTGTGGTTGATATTCCTGGAGAAAAGAGATTATTCTCCATCCAATTAATCTAATTAGAATGTAATCAAGTTGTAGAGATCTGTGCAGCAGGGTGAGTGATTAGGAAGAATTACCTATCTGAGAAGAGTTTAAATTTAATTTTCATTCATAATCTAAAGACCAAATAAAGAAAAGTATAATTTGTGCCACAACATTTCAGCAGGGCCATGTGTCTCCTACAGTGGAGGCACCAAAATGTAGGCAAATTAAATCTAATCGGTGGGGGGGGGCGGGGGGGGGGGGGGGGGAAGAGAGGTAGTTTACATACAGACAACTCCTAAGTCAGTCCTACTCACATACTCAGACTGTCCTAGAATCCCAGAGCCTCGGAGGTGGAAGGACCTCAGCAGACCAGATCTGGCCCAACCTACACGCCAAAGGAATAATCCCTTCCTCAAAAAGCAGTCAGCTTCCTCTGTTGAAGGCTTCTAGGGAGGACAAGCCCACCACCTCTCCAATCACACCATCGTATTCCCAGACAGCTCACACTAGTGGAAGGGATTTTTTCACCACGTCAAGGTGACATCGGCCTCTTTGTAACTTCTACCTATTGGTCCTGGATCAGTCCTCTGGGGCCACAAAGAATGAGTTGAATCCCTTCTCCACATGACAGCTTTTCAGATGCTGGGAGACAAGCTACCTCACACATTCTCAATTATGTACAGCTTGAAAGAATCACACTTACATCCTCAGACTATCACTCACTTTCTCCAGTGGTCTCACACACCTTGAGACAGCCAGATTTTTATATACACAACTTAAAACAGTAAGATTCACACCAATCTGACACACTGATGATCTCTCTCTCTCTCTCTCTCTCTCTCTCTCTCACCTACCTCTGTCTCTCTTTTCCTCTCTCTCCCTCTCTCTCTCTCTCTCCCCCTCTCCCTCTCTTTCCCTCTCTCTCTTCCTCTCCTCTCTCTCTCTCTCTCTCTCTCTCTCTCTCTCTCTCTCTCTCTCTC
>NW_027187400.1:2965044-2993368 GCF_028583685.1 Petaurus breviceps papuanus
CTCTCTCTCTCTCTCTCTCTCTCTCTCTCTCTCTCTCTCTCTCTCTCTCTCTCTCTCTCTCTCTCTCTCTCTCTCTCTCTCTCTCTCTCTCTCTCTCTCTCTCTCTCTCTCTCTCTCTCTCCCTGTCTCTCTCTCTCCTGGTGAAGGGCATGAAAAAGGTTTGGAGACAATTGCTCGAGTGTCCTAAGCAAGCCAAGTCACCCATAACGAGCTCAGAGCATCCTGGCTGAAACAACAGGTAGCTTCCTCTGGTGAACAATGCACTGGCTGCTTTCTCCAGCTTTCCGCAGCACCTCCAGAACCCAAGCCAGAGCTGCTCCCGACACCACTGCCTGGGGAAAGTAGTGAGTAATGTATTACAATTCGTTTTCCCCCCCGCCTTTGCGCTGAGCCAAATCTGCAGAAAAATTCATTACTCGCTCTAAGTGATGGGATTTATCATCCCGCCCCGACGCCAGTACCAGGCCCGCGCGGGCCTCTCGCCCTGGTGCGGCAATTATCATCTGTTTCTTTCATATTTTTCTATGAATTTCACCAACGAGGGATGAGAAAAGAAGGAAAGAAGTTGAGAGCGGCTTGGGCTGCAAGCATAACGATAGATTAATTTATGAGCTGCCGCTTCTGTGTGTCAGAGCCTGGCCCCCGGGCTGGAGGAGCAGCTGGGAGATGGAGAGGCCCCTGCTGGGCAGCCGTTGTGGACTGTGAGGAAGCCGAGCCAGGGAGGGCATCAACCCAAGGAGGGCTTCGGGGATAGGGACAGGGGAGCACAGTGGGGACCCCATCAAAGAGAGGCTCCCCAAGATCTGGGGTCCTGGGGCACAGAGAAGGCGGGACGGAAATTAGATTGCTGTGGTGTTCGGTGCTTGGCGCACAGTTGTTGGTCTGGTCCATCTTTGATAAACTAGCAAAAGTTAAGGGCCAGAAAAATTCCAGGAAGCTTGGGGCCCGCCGCTTGCGACCAAATGGTAAAGAAAGAGTGCTGGGTTTGGAATCCGAAGACTTTGGAATCTTGAGGGCATTTAACCTCTCTGGGTCTCAGTTTCCTCATCTGTAAAACTGGGGGAGGGGGGGCAGATTAGATACCCTCTAGGATCCCTTCAGCTCTGAAACCGTGATCCTATAGTCCACGATTATCTACAATCCAGCCCTAAATTAAAGACGGTGATGGGATTTCTCTGTGCTGTGTCACTCTGGTTATTAACCCCTTGGGAAAGGGAGTCAGGGGCTCAGGGGGTGTGTCTGTGTCCAGCTGAGGGTCTGCATGTGACCTACACTCTGTGTTGGGCTTCTCCATAGCCGGGGAGCAGAAAACATCCAAGAGAGAACTGGAGCTGGGAAGCTGTGTCCTGCACGTCCGGTCCTAGAGGCACATAGCCTATCTCCCACAACTGAGCACACTCCCCGTCCACTCCCCCCTACCCCACCATCCCCCGCCATTGCACATCACTGATGAAAATCAAGGCCAGCAGGGACCTTGGGTATCATCTATTTAGTCCAACCCCCTAGAAAGTTCATTTGTACTTAGTTGTTCCTCTAGTTTCCTCCTTAGGAGACTGTCTTTTGCTTTCCTTTGGGTCTCCAGAGTTTAGCACAGTATTTATTTTGAGTTGTATCTGGCTCTTTGTGACCCCATTTAGGGTTTTCTTGGCAAAGATCCTTGAGTGGTTTGCCATTTTCTTCTCCGGTTCATTTTACAGGTGAGGAAACTAAGGCAAACAGGGTTAAGTGACTTGCCCAAGGTCACTCAGCTAGTACATGTCTGAGGCTGGATTTGAACTCAGAAAGATGAGTCTTCCTGTCTCCAGGTCTAGCACTCTATCCACTGTACCACCTACCTACCCATAAAGCATATAGGAGGTGCTTAATACATGTTTATTAGTGATTGTAAATATCCTTTTGATAACATCCCTGACCAGTAGTCACCCCACTTCCACCTGAATCGTAGAATCATAGAGTGTCATGGATTGTAAACGACCAAGGTGGGATGAAAATCTCTGACTCTAAATCCAGAGCTCTTGAAGGTCTCTGGGGAGAGACAATTCACACCCTCCTGAAGCGGCTCATTCTGCTTTTAGACAGTTCTCCCTGTTAACAAAAATTTTTTCTTACACTAGGCTGAGATCTGCCCCACTGCTCCTGGTTCTGTCTTCCGGGATCGAGCAGAAGGAAAGGGGGGCCAAGACGGTGAGTGAGAAATTAGTTTAAGGAAACTGGAGAATTGAGGGTACTTACATTTCCATTTTGTCCTTAGCAAATACATGAATGTCCCAGACCGCAGAGGACATGTACATTGAAACACCTCTCCAGGGGATGTATCAGACTGAACACTCTCTCACCTAGTCCCACACTCACAGATGCAGAAGGGCTAGAGATCAGGCTGTGACCAGGCGCAGGGTCTATGGTCAAGGTCAACTATGGTCATGGTCAGTCTGAGCCAATCTTTAGCCAGGGTTAGGGTTCAGTCTGTGACCAAGGCCAGTTTCACAAGATCTGTGGCTAGAACTAAGGCTCTGTCTGTGACAGTGGAGGGAAAGGAAGATGTAGAGCTTGGGTTAAGGCCAGGAAAAAGAACCCAGTTATGAAAATAATCAAAGGGATGGTATTGTGGGATATGGAAGCCCCCTTCTGTATGTAGAGAAGGATGAATACTGAGGGCCCATTCTGTGCCCTTTACCTCTGAGAGATATAGCTATTCCCCAGCCCAGCCTCCAGAAAACACAATGATATCTCCCAGGGCAGTGTAGGGAACCCAGTGGCCTATTTGGAAGAAGGCTGACATCAAGGGGTCAGGTCAGAGGTGGAAGAGAGAGACTCAAGAGAGAGGATGTGGGGTGGAGGATGGGAGGTTCTGAGAAACCCCCTGCTCCTTCAACCTCAAGAACCTTAGGGAAATTACTTGTCATGGGAATAAAGAAGCCCCACTGGATTCCCTGGGGCCACGTTCCAGTAGCAAACGCCCAGAGACAGTAATAATAAGGATTAATCAGCCAGCTCAAGGCTGGTAGAAGCATGAAGTCTGTAGGATTTCACAGCTGGCCCCAAAGAAACACAAGAAATCGGATGTGGAGACCTTCATTCTGTTTATGAGTACTCTCAGTGAGGATGCTCTGGGATACAGAGGGGAAAGCCAGCTCCGGGAGAGCCTCAGAATACACATGCAAGAGCCCCTGGTGCTAAGCTACGGCAAACCCTTGGAAAATTCAGAACCATCACCTCCCCCACCCCAGGGTTACAGAACTAGGAGGGGCTTCAGAGGTTGGCTAGCCATTCAAGCAGATGAGAAGCATCATGGGAGCGTGAGGACCTGGAATCAGGAAGGCCTGGGTTCAAATCATACACTTAATAGCCTTGTGACCTCCAGACAAGTCACTTAATCTCATCCAGCCTCAGTCTCTTCATCAGAAAAATGAGAAAAGGGTCTCTTATGGGTGTAAGTCTGTGATCCTATATTGTTGTTATTCAGTCATTTTTCAGTTATATCTGACTCTTTGTGACCCCATTTGAGTTTTTCTTGGCAAAGATACTGGAGGAGTTAGCCATTTCCTTCTCCAGCTCATTTTGCAGATGAGGAAATTGAGGCAAACAAGATTAAGTGACTTGCCCGGGGGTCACACAACTAGGAAGTGTCTGAGGCCACGTTTGAACTCAGGTCTTCCTGACTCCTGGAGTTCTAACTACTATGGCACCACCTCTCTGCCTCATATGATCTTGTGTCCTGGCTTCAATTTCTATCTCAAACAGTAGCTGTGGTACCTGAGACAATCAAGACTGTTATGTCTTCGGAAATTGGAACATACTTTGTTAGTGATCTGTCCTAATGTGGCCTCAGTTTCCTTCTCTGTAAAAGGAAGGCTGGGGCTAGATGACCTCAAAGGTCCCCTGTAGATTGAGATCCATGACCTTGTGAATGCATACCTAATAAAAGAAGCTCCGTCTACAGCATCCAAAGGGAGCTGGGTTGTTCATTGGAAAGAGCACTGGGCAAGTCACTTAGCCTCTGTTTGCCTTAATCCCCTGGAGAAGACAGTGGCTAACCACTCCAGTGTCTTTGCCAAGAAAGTATTGGGCAGGATTGGCATGCTACAGTCCTCAGGGTCATGAAGAGTTGGCCACAACTGCATGACTGAACAACAATGACCACGACTCCAACATCCAGCCTGAAGACCTCCCAGGAGAGGGGGCTCCCTCCCAGCTCAGCTCATGTTGCTTTTGACAGCCTGTTGTCCTGACATCAAGCCTCTCTGAGCCTCTTTTCCTCTACAGCCATCGTTCCCAATTCTGTCTTCTGGGGCCCAAAAAGAATGAGTCCGATCCCTCCTCCATGTGACAGCCCTGCCCATACTTGAAGGCAGTTATCATGTGTTCCCTAAGCCTTTTCTCAGTCAGTCAATAAGCATTTATTAAGAGCCTACTATATACCACAAACTGTGCTAAGCTCCAAGGACACAAAAAGAGGCAAAATGCAGTCCCTCAACGGGCTTATAAACTAACAGACAAGCAAGCTCTGTACAGGATTAATAGGAAATGGTCAACTGAGACAAGGTACTAGAATACAGAGGGAGGGATTTTAGTTGGGACTTGAAGGAGGGAGGGATGAGGAGGGAGAATGTTCCAGACATGAGGAAAGGCAAAGAAAATGTAGTCCTCACAACCACCTTGGCAGGTGGATGCTGCTATTACCATTTTACAGATTAGAAAACTGAGGCTAAAAGGTTAAGTGATTTACACAGCCAGGAAGTATCTGGGGCAGGACTTGAACTCGGGTCTTCCTGTCTATCCACTGAGCTCCCCAGATGCGACATAATCCATTCTGTGAAATAATGTTGATCCTCTCTACTATTTGCACGGACCGTCTCCCATCCTTGGGATGTACTTCTTCAACATCCACCTACTGAAATTTTATTTCAAGATTGAAAGCATTGAGAGATGCCGATGTCTTGTTCTTGGCAGAAGATTTTGTATTTGGTCCTAGAGGTGATAGGGAGCTGCTGGAGTTTATTGAGTAGGGGAGTGACAGGATTGCTCTGTGACTTAGGAAAATCCCTTTGGTAACTGAGTAAGGGATGGATTAGAGTTAGAGGAGCCTTGCAGCAGTGAGCTGATGAAATGGATGGAACATTGGACCTGTAGTCAGGAAAACCTGAGTTCAAACCCTGCCTCAGACGCCTACTAACTGTATGATCCTGGACGAGTCACTTAACCTCCATTTCCTCAGTTGTCAAACGGGGATGATAATAACACCTACCTCGCAGGACTTTTGTTGCTGTTTGTTTTTCATTAAGCATCTACTATTTATTCAGAAAGTACTGTGCTTTCTGATACGCAGACAAAAAATGGCATAGCCCCTGCCCTCTGAGACCTTACAATCTCATTGGGACTGTGTATACACACTAATAAATGTGATCCAACGAAGCATACGAAGGAGCAAAGAAGGTAGCCAGACAGAGCTATATAAGAAGCTTACAGAGGGAGAGCAAAGGGAGAGGGCATCTTACTTTACGTGAGAACAACGAAGGAAATGGTGTCTGAACAAGGTCTGGCAATAAAATTTCAGTAGGTGGCCACATCAAAGGAGTACATTCCAAGGTTTGGGGATGGTCCATACAAACATTATAGACTGCAGCGGTGAGGAACCTGAGGCCTGGAGGCCACACGTGGCCCTTTAGGTCCTCAAGTGTGGCCCTTTGGCTGAACCCAAACTTCACACAACAAATCCTTTTAATTAAAGGATTTGCTCACTAAAACTTGAATTCAGTCAAAATCCACACACAAGGACCTAGAAGGCCACATGTGGCCTCGCAGATTCCCCACCCCTGGTATAGGGGATCAACATTATCTCACAGAGCAGATTATGTCTCAAGAATTATTATGAGGCAGCTGGGGAGCTCAGTGGATAGAGTGCCAGACTTGGAGTCAGGAAGGCCTGAGTTCAAATCCTGCTCTAGACACTTCCCAGCTGTGCAGATCACTTAATCCCTCAGCCTCAGTTTCCTTATCTGCAAAATGGGACAACAACAGCATCCACCTCTCAAGCTGGTTGTCAGGACCACATGAGACAATAAAGGCACAGCACTTTCTCAGGGTTGTTGTGAGAGTCAAATGAGATGATATGTGTGAAATGCTTAGCACAGTGCTTGTTTATGTCCTTAGAAGCATTGCTCCCCTCCCCCCTTTCCTTGTGCCAGGCAGACTCACTGACCCTAACCATCCTCAGTTCCTCCCATCAGTCTTCACAGCGCAGACCTGAGACCCTTCGTCATCCTGGTCGGCCCCTCCAGGCTCTCTGTACCTAGAACCAAAGAGAGACTCCAGATGGGTCTGACTAGGGCAGAGCACAAGGGGTTATCTCCTATTTACTCCCAGATGTTCTGCCTCATTTAACAAATGTCTGGGGGAGAAGTTTTGTGTTCTAAAGCCTTCCACATCACTCTGCATCTTAGTCCCCTCCCTCAGCATGGCCCAGTTGGGTTTCCCAAATGAACAGACCCAAACGAGAAAGCTTCTCACCCTAAAACTGGCCAGATTTCTCCTGGATCTGTTTGTAGGGGAAAAAAACTGAGGAGGAGGGCTCCTAGGCCAGCTTTGCTGTTGGCATAGGGAAGACAGTGAGGCCCCCACGCAGACTCTGAAAGGCTGGGAATGCTGGCTTTTCGATGTGGTCCCTCTCATATAAGCCAGGGGACTTTTTATCACCATAGAGAGACTGGACTGTATAGATGTCATTGTCATCCCACCTATTTCATTGTGATGCAGGAGCCCCAGCTGTGGAGGGAATGCAAGAGATCTGATCATTGATCAGAGAGCTGATCCCCAGAGTGGGAGCTAAGCGATAGTCAAGGAGGGGGTGGTCTGGGCCCCTGGAAAGAGCACTGGATGGGAAATCAGGAGACTTCCGCCACATTCCCTGCTCAGTCGTTTGTCTCTTGTGTAACCTGAGCAAAATGCATTCCCTGTCAGAGCCTCAATTCCCTCCTTTGTAAAATGATGGGGATTGGACTTAATGATCTCTGGGCCTCTTTCCAGTCTTGGCATCCCGTAAGTCTCTGATTTTGCTATTACCTTCTGAGCTGCTCGATATTATCTGACTAATTGATAGACACACACCCTCCCACGCACAGGCTGCATAGCACTCACACCATCCTGGCGGCGCACTCACAGGACATCACACCCACACCTGCTTAGCACTCATGAGTGCACACACACATACACACACATAGCCTCCCACACACAGATCACATCACACCTACACCTATCTGGCATGCACACAAAAACACACACACACACCATCACACACAGACCACACAACACCCACACCTGTCTAGTAGTACACACAGACACCCATGTCAACATTAGCACTGCCAAAAACCCAGCCCTGTCTCCAGCTACGCCAGAATGAAGAAGGGAGAAGATTAGGACAGATCACCAATGGGTGGGAATTCCAATTTCCAAAGGCATAACAGCTTAGATTTGTCAACAAAGAAGCCTCAGCAGTCCTAACAAACATATTCACTATGTATGTCCTTGGTTACCATTAGCTAGGGAACAGGTGGGGGAGAAAGAGTGCACACAAAGCAATACCACCACCCCCAAAAATGCACAAAACCCTCATCTGCCCAGAACACACAGCCCCTTCTGGGAATCCCTTGGGAACATAAACCTGCATGAGCTCTCTCTTTCCCTCTATAGCCATCTCCAAACACATCCAGTCAATCCAAGAAGCATTTATTAGGTCCCTGCTGTGTACCAAGCCCTTTGTTAGGTACTTGGAGACCCAAAGACAAAATAAAGAAGAATCCATGTGCCCAAGGAGCTTATATGCAACTAGAGGGATACAACCTGTATACAAACCATTACAGATGTGGTAATTTGAGAAGAAAGAAGACAAACAACCAGGAGAATCAGACATCCAGACTATTAGACATTAGAATTAGTTGTGTGGTCTTGGACAGATCACTTAACCTTAGCATCAGCTGTCAACGTGATTTTCCTAAAGCACGGATCTGATCATGTTACCCCCTCCCCATCAATAAACTCTACGATCAAATACAAAATCTTCTCTGGCTAGTATCTAAAGCCCTGCCCTTCCCTCCCTTTCCAGTCTTACCCAACACCCCTCCATATACATAAATCTCATGATCCAGTGACACTGGCCTCCTTGCCATTCCATGAACAAGACACCCCATCTCAACCCTGAGCATTTTTTCCATTGTTTGTCCGCCATGCCTGCAATGTTCTCTTTCTTAGCGCCAGCTCTTGGCTTCCACAGTTTGTCATGTTCCAGCTGTAATCCAACCTTCCACAGGAAGCCATTCATTCCGGATCCTCCTTAATGCTAGCACCTCCCTTCTCCTATTTACACTACTATCTCTTGTTTATATGTATTTATTTGCATATTGTCTCCCCTATTGGAATGTTAACTTCTTGAGGGCAGGTATTGTCTTTTGCCTTTCTTTGTAACCCCAGCACTTGATGTGGTACCAGGCACAAAGCAGTCATTTAATAAATATTATTGACCAACTGACCCCTCATTAGAGTCTCCAGGCAAAGGCTGGTTAATCATTTGTATGTATCCAAATGGAGCTTCTTGCTCCAAATGAAATTGATTTCCACTGGGATCCTTTTCAATTTTGACATTTGTATCTCAAGCCAAGGAGACCTGCTTTCTGAGAAATGTGATTTCAGGATCCTGAAAACTCCTCCCCCAGCCTAAAAATTTTACCTTGAAAGTTGCCTTCACAGGCTCTTTTCTCTTTTGTTTTGTTTTCTTCTTCTATGCAACATGACTAATGTGAAAATGGGTTTAATAGGAATGTATGTGTAGAGCCCATATCAGATTGCATGCTGTTTTGGGGAGGGAGGGGGAGAAGTGAATGTTGAAAACTGAAAATAAATAAATTAAATATTTTTGAAAAAGAAGAAAGTTGCCTTCAGTTCCCTTCCACCCACCCTCTAGAGTCCCTGCCTGTAGTACCAATGTAATATTTACAGCTCCCACGATCACGGATCTTCAAATTCCCATTCCCATTACATTCCCTGGGGCCCTTATACTAAAGCATAAATAAGTTTGGATGAGGGGAAGAAAGGGTAGAACTCTGGTGTCTGAAGGAAAAGAGTGAATTCCCAAATCCTAGGACCATAGAGATAGAAGTCATCTACTCAAAACCTCTTAATTTATAGATGAAGAATCCAGAACCCAGAAGAGAAGGCAACTCCAAGGTCACACAGCTGTGTGAATCATAGCCAGGCTTTGAACTCAGGTCCTCTGATTTCAAGTCTAACCCTTTCTCCATGGCACCCTGAGGACTGCATCTGACTCCCAAGCTCAGCGGCTCCCTCAGGCTGGGATCTCCCTGACAATGAAGACATGGTCACCCACATCAGACAGGTGGTGTCATTTGAGACATTCTTGGAGCCGCAGGTGGGAGTGGGTTGGAGGGGAGAGCGCCATTTCTGCATTGGACAGAAATTTTCTTGGGAGTCCACAGAGCTTTACAGTTCCTCATTATAGTGAGAAGGGCCATTTAACTTCTTCCCAAGAGCCAAGTCAGAATAATGATGTTTGGTATCAGCTAATCTGCCCTGGGGGATCAAAGCAGCTTGATAAATGAGGCTTCCACCCCTGTGGGAGCTCTTACCAGCCTCCCCTCCATTAATGCAGGCAGCCCAAGTTGCTGGAGGGGAGCCCTCTCCACCCAGACTAAGGTACACCAAGTTCCCCAGCTCTGCTTCCTGGTCAGCATGTCTCCTCCTGCACCCTCCATAGGCCCACCACCCTCCTCCCATTGGGAATGTAATGACTGAAGAGATTCTAGGAAGGGATGGAGAAGAAGAGGTTGAAGTTTAAAATTGAATTTTGTGGCCGGAGGATAGATTCAAAGTCTGTCTCCGATGCTTCCTACTTAGGTAACATTAGACATTTCATGTCCCCTGGCCTCATTTTCCTCATCTATAAAGTGAGAAGGTTAGACGAGTTGGCCTCTGAGATCTCTTCCAGTCCTGGTTTTGTGATCCCATCACCTCTTCTTGAAACACATAAATTCAAAATAAGTCATTAATGACGGCATTCCAAGAACAGTGATAAACAGTGCGGAAAGGGCTTCTGAGCAGGAGAGTCTCTCCTATGGTAACTTTAAAGAGCTATTTGCTCCTCCCTTGCTGATTCAGGCCCTCCCCACGAAGCACCAGGCACTAATTAATTCATGACTAATTTCATTGTATCTATATATGTAGTGACTGGGGATACCCTCCATCTCACAGGGAATGGAAATCCCATTTTCAAGGTAGTTTGTGGGTCTGTATCTCCTAAAACCATCACCCATGAGCCCCCACTTTTTACCTTTAATAGTCAGCTAAAAGACACAATTATTTCAAAGCAAAGGCAATCAGTGAAATGGCATAGTAAGGAAGGTCACAATAAAATTTCCAACCCCATATGCCTGGGTTTCCCATATGCCACTTTCCCACAAATATATATTAGCATTGGTGTGAAGAGTGGTCATGCATGGAGAATGCAAATGGAGGAGCATACATGTAAGGAACACATACAAGCAGGGTATGTGCATAAAAGGGACGTTTCATGACTTCAATGCTACACAGACACTTGGAATGATTTTTGCTCCTAAGGACAGTTTCTGAAGGTGGGGGAGTTAGAGAAACTAAAAGAGGGAGTTAAAGAAACCACAGCAAGGGCATGAACAGGAGCAGAAGGCAGGACCAGAGGACAGAGACAAAGTCAAGAACAAAACTAGGAGAAGACACAGGATGGGAGATAGGAACAGAGTCAAGAGGCAGGGCAGAGACAGTAACAGCAGCAAGAACAAATATGGTGACTGGTAGAGTGAGGTTGAATTGGTGTATATAGGAACTGTCCCAAGAAGTATGTTCAGAATTGCCATTCCTGGTTTCCATCAACCACATACAGGCTTTGGGGGCAGCTTCCAACCATGTGTGACTAAGGTTAAATAATTGAAACAATAAAGAATCCCCTCATTGGCTACAAAGTCAAAAAAGCTGAAGACTCAATGGATATATAAAAGTGATTAACTGATCCTTCAGCCTCTTTCTTCATTTTTTCTGTGAATTATGTCGAGATTATTTTGAGTTACTTCCCAAAAGTAGGGTAGGGAAAATAATACTGGTGCTCTCTGCCATCCCAAAGCCCATCCCCATTTCCATTCACCCATGAACAAATGGCATCTAAGGCACATGACCTGTCTATGCAAATCTGAGCTTGGACTTGGAATGTCTCATTTTTGTTCTTTACTAATCTTAGGTGAACAAGTACCTATCATGGGATAGATATGTCCAGAATTAAAGGAGACCATGGGAGTATAAGAGGTCTAGAGCCCATGAGGTAGAGCCTGAATGATGATGGAGGAATCACTGCAAACTACTCCAGAACCTCTGGATAGGACAGCCACCTTCAAGAGGATTGTCTCCTTTGGCCATGTAATCCACAGATAAATACCAGGAGTTGTCTGGACTGTGCAGAGCCAAGATATTCATCAGGATGACTGGAGATGGCCCAGGATGCAATGGGGGACCCTGGCCTTTAGGTCTTTTCAGGTTCTCACTTTGAGTGAGATAATGCCCATTCAGTGAATGGCCACTAGACCCAGATGACTCTGGAGGAGAAAGTGAGGCTGGTGACCTTGCACAGCCCTCCCTCATTCAAATCAAAGTCGCAAGTCATGTCATCATCTCCCTGATTTCATGGTCTTTTTGGAGAATAAAGGACAAAGAGAAGCAGAGCCAAGATAAAATGTAACATGCCTAATTAGCAATCCTGCAAACTATTTAATGCATTGATGAGGTTAAATATCTGCCTTCTAGCAGTAACAATAGTTATAAGTTAAGTGACTGAATGCTGTTTTGAATCTGTTTTTGTCAAATGCACCCCTGAGAATGTTCTGAGTTTAGCATTTCTTTTGTATGTAGGCATAAATTACCTGTCCTATACCTGATTCATGTTGTACATTGAATACCTCTTTATTCCCTCTTTTGGGGAAAGTCCTAGACATGACCTATAAACTTAGCTATAAATAAAATCTTCCCCAGGACTTGAGAACTGAAATATTACCACCCCTCTTGTTAGAGGCTAGGGTCTCTCAGGATTGACATTTATTTCCCTAACAACGAGTGGTGTGGTACCCCAACCCCTTTGGGCCCAACAGTGGCTCTTCAAGGTTAGACTGGACCATGAGTGGGAATGGAGACAAAGTCATAGACATAGACAAAGATAGAAATGGGGACAGGAACAGAGGAAGGAACAGAGATGTAGGTGAAAATAAGTGGAAATATGGGATCAGGACCAAGGATAAAGGCAGGGACAAGTACAGGGTAGTGGTGGAGGCAGGAGGACAAAGATAGGAATACAGAAAGAGGCTAAAATAAATAAAAGAGAAGGGATACCGACAGGGATAGAGACAGGACAGAGGCAGAACCAGGGGCAGGGACTGGTAAAGTAGGGATGTGCTGGTAGATGTTTAACAACCAGTTCTTGAAGAGTAGGGGAAATAAGAGTATGACACATTTTAAATTAAATCTGCATTATTAATATGGACAGCTAGGTGCTAAAGTGGACAGAGCACCAGGCCTAGGGTCAGGAAGACCTGAGTTCAGATTCGACCTCAGATACTTAGCAGCTGTGTGACAATAGGCAAGTCACTTAACGCTGTTTGCCTCGATTTCTGATCTGTAAAATGAGCTGGAGAAGGAAATGACAAACCATTCCAGGGTCTTTGCCAAGAAAATCCCAAATGAGATCACGATAAGCCAAAAACAACTGCCTGATTATTATTTTCTACATCATTTTCTTAAATCTATACAATCATCAAAACATCCTGATTTGTGGTTTCAACCCATTTCCAACGTGTAAAAGCTCCCACTAAAAACTTAACAGTGGGCTCAGCAGCCCACCACTGGATCATAGAGGCAAAGAGAGAGCATACAGGCTGGGACAGAAGTAGGGACAGTGGCAGAGTAAGGGACCAAGGCATGGAAAGAGACTGACGGAGTTGTAGACGGGATCCAAAACAAAGACAGGGCAGGGATAGAGACAGAGAGCTCAGGACAGGGAGCAGGGCCAGGGGCAGGCCACGTGCAGGGAGAGGGGCAGAAACCCGGCTTTTGCTCACTCTCCAGATGCTAACTCTCTAGTCTCCCCTCTAGGAAGGCAGGCAGGGCAGCCAAATAGAAAAAATCTCCCTTATTTGATTGAAAACTTTAAGAAAACCTCCACCAGCCCACAAAAGAAACCCAAGGGAGATAATTGAATCTTGGAAAACACCCATTTTATAATTATCAGTGGCCCCGAGGGAAAGCTGGGGTGGAGGAATGTGCGGTATTTGTGAGACGTTCCTTCATGGGTCTGAGCTATCCACTTCTACCCCTGACCAGTCAGGCAGAAATCTTAGTTCTCTGGGAGTGCGGGTGTCTAACCAGACTTAAGGAAATGTGTGCACATGACAGGAAGGTCTTCAGGGAATCTGCCCCCTCCCCTGGAACCCTGCACAGGTCAGTGGTTCTATTTCCTTCTTCCCAGACAGAGCCAGGCACTGGTGTAGGAACCTAATGGCCTGTGGGGCTTCTGGCATCCAGCCTGGTCTCACTCCTCTCTAATGATATTAACTCACATTTGTGCACCATTTTATGCTTTACAGTGTTCTTTCCCCACCAAAATTCTGTAAAGTAAACGTTATAATTATTACTATCCCCATTTTACAGATGAGGGAACTGAGACGGTAGAATTAAATGACTTTCCCAAAGTCATGCAGCTAGTAGGTATCAGGGCTAGGATTTGAATCCAAGTTTTTCCTGACCCCAAAACTGCCATTCTTTACACTACACAGCACTGTTTCTAAGGCTGGGTGAGCCTATGGGGTCTTATGGAAAGGATGGTCAAAGTAAGCCCTACCCCAGGCTGGGTCCAACTGGCAGTAATTTGGCTGAAACTGTGACCATCACTGGAGCTGCTGAGAGGACACAGGAATCTCCCATGACTGGTCTCTTGGGACTTGCTTCCAAGACAACTGGTGAATTAGGATCAGGGACTCTGGTTGGATATGTAGCTGTTTCTCTGTGGACTGTAAAATTAAGTTGAGTCTCTCACTCTGTGTGTATGTGTATTTGTCTGTCTCTCTGTCTCTCTCCCTCCCTCCTTCCCCTCCCCACCTCTCTCTTTCAGAAGAAAAACAACAAAGTTGACCTTCATTTTGGAGAAGAGAGGACAATTCCTCCTCCACTTTCCCAGGAGGAGTCTCCTTGTTGGCTTACAGGAGAAGCACTGAAAAACTGTAGGTTCTATCCAGGTGACCTGAAGATCCTGGCATGTTCTGCCTTTCTGGTGTATATGTATATGTGGATATGATATGATATACATATATATGATATGTGCATATATACACACATACTCATATACATGTATCTGCCTTTCTGATGCTATATATATATATACACATACACATATCTAGGTGTATATGTACATATATATGTGTGTGTATATATGCACACATAGAGATAGACAGACAGACAGATAGATCGATAGATAGATAGATAGACAGACAGACAGACAGACAGACAGACAGACAGATAGATAGATAGATAGATAGATAGATAGATAGATAATAGATAGATAGATAGATAGATAGATAGATAGATAGATAGATAGATAGATAGATAGATATGCCTTTCTGGTATTTTGAGTATATTCTAAATGTTTCCTGGAGTATTTAACCATCAGTCAACAAGTATAAGTGCTTACTAAGTTCCAACTAAAGTATTTATTAACTATCTGCTATGTCACAAGTAAAAGCTTGTCTTCTTCAGGAAGCCTTTCCCAAGCCCTCTTAATTCTAGTTACTTCACTCTCTCATCTCCTGTCTATCCTTTATATAGCTTGTCCACACACATTGGTTTGCATATTGTCTCCCTCACCCCCATCCCCTACCCCTCCTCGCCCTGTTAGATTGTAAGCTTCTTGAGGGCAGGGACCGTCTTTTGCCTCTTGTATCCCCAACACTTAGCACAGTCCCTGACACATAGTAGGCGCTTTATACATGTATATTGACTGACTGACTGCCAGGCACAGATTCAGATGTCAATAACAAGGCAATAACTCAAAGAGAAAAAATGACCCTTTAGAGTTATAGCCCCAGGATCAAACCTAGTCTGTGTGAACCCAGAGTCCTTATGGGACACACACACATACACACACACACACACACATACACTGTACCTATCATAACACATGTGAATTGCATATAGCTAGAACACATTCACACATCATGGTGTACGCCATGCCAGGACCTACACATCCAAGTTACCTCCATTCACATCACCTATTAACACACATCTATCAGTGAGCATAGTTGTGACCATCTATAGGGTTAAAGGGGAGATGAGAAAAAATGAACAGGATCCTTGGGTCCTAGTGGAGTGCCCAGTGTCATCAAGGCAATGAAACCACCATAATATATGATCTTAACTCCTAAGATTGTTGTGAGGATTAAAAGAACAGCTAGGTGGCACTGTGGATAGAGTTTTAGACTTGGAGTCAAAAAGACCTAAGTTCAAATATGGCCTCAGACACTTACTAGTTCTGTAACCCTGGGCAACTCACTTAACCTCAGTTTTCTCATCTGTAAAATGAGGATGATAATAGCACTTACCTCACAAGGTTGTTGTGAGGATCAAATGGAAATAAAGCACTATACTAATGTTAGTTATTATTATTAGATAACATGCCTAAAAAATGTTGAAAACATTAAAGCATTACACAAATAATAGCTATTTTTTTTAACATGGTCCATAGCTAATAATATGGCCCTGGTAAATTGGGGTCTTTACAAAGCACATGGCCAATAAGAAAAAGTATGCCAGGCAGCACTAAAGCAGATTAGCACTGCTGCAGTCAGTCAGTCAATAAACATTTTTTAAGTTCCTACTATGTGCCAGGAGCTACACAGCTGAATTTTATAGTTGTTCAGGATCTGGGCAGGCCACTAAAGCAAGTATGACCCCCTCATTTGGAACTGTCGTGAAATCTGCAAACAAATTGGCACCGTGTATTTTTTTGTGCACATCATAGCTCCCAAATGCTCATCACGATGAAATTGGTTTTTGTCACTTAAAAAAAAGATGAAATATTACTAAATTTGAGATCAAAATTATTACAGTCATTCCATAGAATGTGCTGCCTCAGGGGCATAATGTCCAGTATTAGAGAAAATTTTTTAGAAAAAAAATTCTGGGATCCAACTTCCTAAGTTTGGGGGGCAGTTGGACACACATTTTCCTAATCTTCTTGTAGTGATAATAGCTAAAAACACACGTGATTGAGGAATGATCTTGCAAGGAAGAGAATGGAAGAATGAGATGGATAGACACACAAAGGTGCCAGTGAATAAGGCTATCAATATGTTATCTGGTTTGCCACAAGTAACAGTAAAATTGCATTCAATTCAAAGGAGATTTTTCTCTTTGGTCTATTATATATATTGAAAGTAGAATAAAATAAAAGCAACTCACACAGGCCAGGACCCAAGAAGAGACTCTCTTGCACCTGAGTGTTTACCCTCCCTCTCAAATAGACAAAATAATCTCTAAAGATGATAGGAGTCTTCCTTGTAGGGTACTCCCACTAATACTACCTTGTGATCTTGGGCAAGTCACAACCTCTCTGGACCCCAGCTTTCTCATCTGTAAAATGAAGAGGTTAAACTAGAAAACCTCTGAGGTCTCCTCCGCAGACTAGAGGGTGTCTAGTCCCTTTTCTGAAGTCTAACATTCCATCTATTGTAAGGGCATTCCAATTCCAAGAGTTTATATTCCAGGTTCTAACACTCTATATCTCTTCTAGTTCTGACACTATATTCTAAGGCCCATTTCAAGTTCTAACATATGATGGTCTAAAAAAGCCTCCCATCAATTAATCAATAAGTACTATACAAGTACAAAGATGCAAACAATTTCTGTTCACAAGCTTACCTTCTAATGGGAATAAACAGCAAGTACACATAAAAACATAATATTCTATGAAGATAAGCATATATTAATAGTATACCACAGGCCCATCCCAGTGCTTGGCAATGCAAAGGATCATAGGAGGAGAAGAAACAGACATTGCCAGAAATGTTTCCTAGAATCCAAGAACCTTGCAACCTAGCTCCAGTTTTCCCAATCTTATCTCTTTCTATTCCCCCTCACATTAATCATTCTACAGCCAAACTCCACTGATCACTATCCTTCCCCACCGAAAAAAAAAAAAAAAGTCCCAAGTTTTCCCTTTCTGTCCCTTAGCTTACACAATTGCCTATAACTGGAATGCCCTCTCTACCCTACACCAAATATCTGCCCAGAAAATTCCCACCCACTCATCAAATGCCACTTCCATCAAGATGCCTTCTCTGATCAGCCAAACATCTTTATTCTTCTCCTGAAATACTTATCAAAGTCTATTTCATTCAAAAATACTTATATATCTTCTTTTTTAACTAGAGAGTAAACTTTTTAGGGGCTTTGTAGCATCTTCCCTGGATATTTTAGATTCATAGAATATTTGAGCTAAATGGGAAATTCTTAATAGTAGTTGGGGATAGTCATAGAGCCATACATCCAGCTAAAAGCCTAGGTACCCCATTCTGGGACCAGTTCTTACCAGGGGCTATTCAACTAACTCAAGCTAGTTCCTTCTCCTTATCCATAGACAGACTCATATTAATAGCTTGGTTCCACCCCCACCCTCATCCCTGACTTCCCCAAGGAGTTCCAGTTCTCCTAAAAACATAGTTTTTAAAGCCAGTTGAGAACGGAATCCTGAACACTATGGGAGAAGAATTACTCAGACCATGAACATCCCTGCTGTGAAATCATACAGGATTCATCTGCCCCAGAAAACCAAGAAATTTTTGGATGAATGGGCAATGATCAGATCACTGACATCGCAGGGGTCCCTAGCACTGGTAAACATAGTCTCCCACAGGAGCAGAAGTTAATGAAAAGACAGTTCCATCTGCACCATCTATGATGCTGCTACGTGGTCATGTGATAACCCCACTCCTTTTAAGTATATCTACAGTTTAGCTGAGTCCGTTTACTTCCTAAAACACAGTATGGAATAGTTGAAAGGACCCAGGCTTGGAGTTAGACCAACTTAGGTTAGCATTCCTCCAGGTCTTGCTAACTGTGTGACCATAGGCAGGACACTTTGAGTCTCGGTTTCCCCCTCTGTAAAATGGGGTAATATATAATATATAATTGATAATAATACCTGCAGACCCTACCTTGCAGAATAAATAAGAGGTGTTAAGTGTTTTACAAATCCTTAAGTGCTACACAAACGTCAGCTATAATAACTCATTATCTTCCTCCCAGAACCTCAAGAAATTGGTTATCCTGTTGACTGACATCCCTGACCGATTCCTACCCTCAACACCATCTTCCTCATTGCTTACTCAGGACAGTCATGTGCACCTAATAGGTGACTCATAATGAATATTTGTTGAAGGAATTAATGAAATGACCATCCTTTTCCACAAGGAGATATCACTATGGGTTCTTGAGCAGAAAAAAATGACGTGGTGAAATCAGAACAGATCAGAGAGTGCAGGGTATGGAGTCAAGGAGACCAGTTAGAGGTCAATGTGGTCATCCAGGTATGAGAGGAGGAGTCTCTGGACAATGTAGAGACTGCGGGAATAAACAGAAGTCAGATTATAGGGCTTGAAAGCAATGTGATGAAGCCTGATGCCCATCTCCTGAGAGGGAGGTGATAGAGCAGACACATCTTTTAGACATGGCCAATGTGGGAATTTGTTTTGCTTGGCTATGCTGTATTTGTTATGAGGGCCTGATTTTCCTTGGTTTTTTTTTTCCAGTGAGAGAGGTGGTAGGAGGAAGAAAAAGTAGATTTTTGTTAATTAAAAAAAAGAACCCTTAATTTAATTTAAAAAAAAGAAGAAGAAAGCAATGTAATCTAGAGTAGAACTGAGAA
Source organism: Petaurus breviceps papuanus (assembly GCF_028583685.1). NCBI lineage: Eukaryota > Metazoa > Chordata > Mammalia > Diprotodontia > Petauridae > Petaurus > Petaurus breviceps. The sequence goes on from NW_027187400.1 coordinate 2,984,036, forward strand.
GACCCAAGTTATAACCTTGACTCTGCCATTAACTTGCTATGTGACCCTGGGCAAGCCATTTCCACTGTCTGGAGGTCAGTTTCCACAGCCACATTTGTTGAGGACCTGAATCCTCACTATTGGCAAAGTTTTCCCCACTTTTAGAACCCTATATCAAAAGAAGCTGCCAGTTCTGTCCCTTTCCCACCGTCCCTCTCCCAGCAGTTTCTCAAGTCAAAGGTAGTTGCATGTGAATGGTCTGGTCCATTTGCCTCAGAGGAAGATGTGAAATAGGAAGACATTTAGGGAAAGGATGTGAGGGAGGTGTCCATCAAAGCCCCAAGACTCAATAGGATGTGGTAATAAGCCCTAAAATGCCTAAACACTGAGGAAGGGGAAAAATCAGGAAGAACTCACTCCATATAGACTCCTATCTATTCTTCAGACAGAAGTAAAAAAAAAATAAAATAAAAAACATCCCTTCAGGCAGAAGGGATTTGTTAGAGCAGAGTTTGTAAAGAAAGGTTCTCTTAGAAACCTGAGGAAATCCTTTGTGTGTGAAAGGCCTAACTCATGTGTGTAATAATAATGATAATAATCTTTATATAGTGCTTCAAAATTTGCAAAGCACTTTGCAAATGTGATCCCATTTGATCTTCACAATCCTTGAGATCGGTGCTATTACTATCCCCATTTTAGTCAGTCAACAGTCATTTCAACATTTACTATGTGCTAGGCTCTGATGCTAGACACTAGTAATACAAATTCAAGCAAAAGAAAAGACAGTTCCTGCCCTCAAGATGTTTATGTTCTAATGCAATAAGACAAAATTGGAGGGTTGAGAGTGGGATAAATGGTACCCAATGAAAAGCACAGTGGCTAAGTCCACAGAATAAGGAGTGACTGGTCTGGGGCCCTTCCCCAAAACTGAGGTTCTGGGGGAAAATAATGGGAGAAAGGACCCACAGGAGCAGAGCTAGGAAGCAGTTAAAGCATGGTAGCCAAGCCTACAGAATGAAGAATGGCTGATCTAGGACCATTCCCCAAAACAGAGGCTCTGGAGAAGCCACCAGTGGGAGAAGGGACCCACAGGAGCAGAACCAGGAAGCTGTTGAGGCACGGTGCTAAGTCTGGAGAATCAGGGCTGACTGGTCTGGGGCCCTTCTCCAAAATGGAGGTTCTGGAAGAATTTACCAACAGGTGAAGAAAAAACAGAAAACCTTAAGTAGCCCAAGAGTTATTCTGGCCACTGTTTGGCAACACTGTTAACCCATCTCACTCAAGCCCACACTCAAGAGTCTTTGGGTTTTTTTAATATTTTGATAGTATTTTTTATACTTGAAATAATTGAATAATTGGAAATATTCCTTGTTTCTATAGAACTTATTTCCTTTGTAATATTTTACTATAGGGATTTAAAAATATTAGTCTGAAGATGAGTCCATAAGCTTTACCAGATACTGCCAAAGGAACCTATGATACAAAACAGGGTGAGAACCCATTTTAGGGAGTCCTACACTGATGTTCACAGGTAAACAAATTAGATATTAGCCTGAATGAATTGATTGTCATTGCTGTTCAGTTGCTTCAGTCATGTCTGACCCTTCATGACCTTATTCGTGGTTTTCTTGACAAAGATACAAAAATGGCTTCTCCGGCTCATTTTACAGATGAGGAAACTGAGGCAAATAGAGTGAAGTGATTTGCCCAAGGTCACACAGCTAATAAGTGTCTGAGGTCAGATTCAAACTCAGGAAGAAGAATTTTCTTGACTCCAGGCCGGGCACTTTGTCCACTATGCCATGGAGCTGCCCATAACTAACCTGGAGGGAGTGTCAGATCCAGAAGTTCTCAGATTTCACCTAGCTGATAACAGAAAAGCCAAAGTGATACAGGAGAAGTCCCCAGGATGTCCATGGACCCATCATATCAGGAGGGAGCCTCAGACTCAAGGGTTACAGGCGAGATAGGGGTATTGAACTAGATGGTCTTTGGCCTTTCAATGATTTTATGACTTCAAAGTTCTCTGAGGTCCTCACAGATCCTTCCAACCCTCATCTGGTTTAAAAAGCACCCACAGATCTTGGGTAAATTCCCAGTTAATGCAATGCCAGTGCACAGGGCCTCTGATCAGTCCCTCTCCTTTCCCAAAAGCTCCCCTGGCCTGTGGGAGGCATTAGGGAAGAATTACATTGGCACTAAATAGTTGGCATGAAAATGATGTAGGGCCCTTGGAGCCAGCAGGCAGCCGAGACTCGTGAATCCAGGGACGCTTTTCAGCGTCTGTAATTGGCCTTGTATTTCTCGGGCCCTGCTGCAAGCAACGGTTCTGCTCATCTTTTCCCTCCTTCTCTGACTGGCTGGCCAGAAGCAAGAAAAGATTTCCTACCACCAGAGAGATACTCCTCTTCTTCTACCAACCTCATTGCCAGCAGCCAGGGGCAACCTAGCATTCAAAGGGAGCTTAGAGATAATCTCATTCATTCCCCTCATTTTGTGATAGGCTAGACAACATAGTAGGTAAAGCACTAGGTTTGGAGTCAGGAAGACCTGAGTTCGAATCCTAGCTCAGCTGCTTACTACCTGTGGGACCCTGGACAAACCACTTAGGCTCAATTTACCCACCTGTAAAATGGGGATGACAATGGCACCTACTGTCCAGGGTTGTTGTGAGTATAAAATTTGCCACAATTGGAAAAGTGCTTTGTAAACCTCAAAACATTACATAAATGTTAGTTGTTACTTATGATCATTATTGGTGTTTATTATTATTACAATTCCTAGTGTCTGAAATGCTGTTCCTCCCAACCTCTATTTCTTAGAATCTCTGGGTTCCTGTAAGCCTCAGCTCAAATACCACCTCCTCCGTGCCTTTCCTTCTCCCTACCTCCCAGATGTTAATGCAAGCCCCTCCCCTCTACTCTGTATTGGTCTTGTATGCTTTGATTTGTATGTTTTATTTCTTCCATTAGAATGTAAACTCCTTGAGGGAAAGGGCTCTTTTTTTTGCTTTTTTTATTTATTATTTTTTATATTTACATTATATTATGTTATGTTATGTTACGCTACATTATGTTGTTTTTTTAATATTAACTTAGCCCAGGGCTTGGTACATATTAAGTGCTTAATGTCAATGGGATGTGAAATGAGGAATAAAGGAAAAGAGTAAGACCAGGAGATCCCTTAAAGCAGTCCCCAAGACCATTTAGAAATTAAAAGTCCACCAGAACTGGTAGCGATAGTGCCCAAGTCGCTGTAATGGGAATGCAAATTTAAAGATCTTCCCTGCCCCTAGGCTAAAGTGCACCTGGAGCCTGGGGTGGGAGGCTTGTTTTTCAGTAGATACTTCTTGATTGGCCAGTGGGTCAATAAGGTTGTTACATTCTCTGAGCCAGGAGAAGGCTATATAAGCCCTGATGTGTAGCTTTGTTTTGGGACTCACTTTGAGAAGTGTTCTGTGATTTGATATGGATTCTGGGAAGCCGTTGTTGAGAGTCCCCCCGGCTTTGAAAAACCCAGATGTAGAAACCCAGATGTTGACTGGGTATGGATGTAATGGTTGGAGAGTTTGGAAAGCTGTCTACTTGATCTGTTAATGTCTTGATAATTCTGTCTGTATATTTTGAAGTTTGGGGTGCTGACCTTTTTCCCCTGAACAAGGTAAACGATATATGTCTGACTGATTAAAGTAAGCTTGTTAACCCATTTTGAGTTGCTTGCCTTTAACAAAGCAGATCCAAGAACCTGTGTGAGCAGGCACCTTGGGGACACTGGGGTGCTTGCTGCTACAGTCGCCCAGTTTGGTTAAGGGACCAACCGATCTATCACAATGTGATACTCCAAAATAAATTTGACAGGATCTCCATAGAGGGTAAAAAAAAAAGGACTCCTGGGGCCAGAAGTCACAAGGTACCTATCAGCCCTGTATGTTCTCTACACATGTACCTAACTACTTTTGTAGTTGTGCCCATTCTCTCTAGGGACTGTGTGTGTATGTATGTGTGTAAGGGGAGGGTATCCCCCCCCAGTTTGGGAGGATTGTTTTTGTAACTACTTTTCTTGGCATAGTCTCTCAGCAAAAGTCCTTTTGTAAAAATCTAACTGATGTCAACTGGTTGATCAATGTACTAGAACACACTGAATTGGGACTCATGAATAACCATACTAGTAAACACCTAGAACTCTTGAGGGGAGTCCTTACCAGTGCAATGCAAGTAGAATGAGACCAGAGGGGGTACTACAGATAGAAGCAGAGAAGTCGATGAGTTGTGGGGGAAGATAACGTATTCTATTTTGGATGTGGTAAGATTTTCCAGGACACCTAGTTTGAAATGTCCAATAGACAGTTGGTGATGTGGGTGTAAGAGATTCTATTAATCACAGAAGACCCTGCGATTTCAACAAGAAATCTGGGCTTTCTGTGATTAATTGGGGTGATGGGGTGATGGAGTGATCCCCACCCCAAGCCTTATATTTATATTTCTGTCAAGATGACTAAAGCATAGAGGAGAGACTGAGGCCTAATTCAGGCCCTCATCACCTCTCACCTGCACAATTCCTAACTGGTCTCCCTAATTAACTCAAGTCTCTTGTTCCTTTAATTCATCCTCCAAACAGCTGTCAAAGTGATATTCTTAAACCATCATTCTTACCATGTCACTCACCTTGATCAAGGATCTACAGTGGCTCCCAATTGATTCCAGAATCATCATCATCATGAACAACAATTTATTAAGGGCTTACAATGTACCAACTGCTTGGAGTATAAAAATAAAAGGTAAACACATTCTCTGCCCTCAAGGAGCTAACATTCTAACGAAGGAGGCTACTTGTAAATAAAAGGATACACGCAAGATACAGAGGAGATGAAAGGTCATCTTAGTGGGGAAGGTCCTGACTGTCCAGCAGCTGGAGAGACCAGGAAAGACTTCCTACAGAATGTGGAATTTGAGCTGAGTCTTCAAAGGAGCCAAGCATCGAATAAAAGCTCCTTTATCTCGCATTTAAAGTCCTTCACAATCCAGCTCCAGCCTACCCTTCTGGGCTGATTACAAACAACTTCCATTCCCACTCTCTTCATTCCAGTCAAACTGGCATCCTCAGTGATCCCCACTCATAGCATCCCATCTCCCCTCTTTGCACCCCTTGCCTGGAATGCTCTCTCTCTTCTCCCCCCTCCTCTTAAGATTCTTAGCTCCCTTCAGAGTTCAGTTCAAACACCACCTCCCACATGAGACCAGAAGTCCTGATTGCCCCAGCTGCTGGTTATTGTTATTGTCACTCAGTCATTTCGGTCTTGCTGGACTCTTTGTGACCCCATCTGGGGTTTTCTTAGCAAAGACACTGGAGTGATTTGCTGTTTACTTCTCCAGCTCATTTTATAGATAAGGAAATAAGTAACCTACCCAGAGTCACATAGCTAGTAAGTCTGAGGCCAGATGTGAACTCACAAAGATGAGTCTTTCTGACTCCAGGCCCAGCACTCTATGCTCTGGGCCCCAGCTGCTGGTACCTCTCCCAAAAAAATTAATGCTGCATTTATTTGTATATAATATATGCACACAATTATATGTGTACACATTTTCTCACCCTGTAGAATGGAAACTCCCTGCAGACAAAAACTACTTCATTTTTATCTGTGTGTATCTAGCATCCAACAGCTATTTGGCACTTGATAAATGCATTCTGGTTAATGGATTGAATCTCCCATCAGAAGCCCTGGGTTCAGATCTCAACCCTGACATGCAGGCGATCTCATATAAGTCACTTAACATCTCTGAGTTCCAGTTTCCTGAGGAGATGAGATTATATGATATTTAGTCCCTTCCAGCTCTAAATCTAGATTCTTATTGAATGCCCATTTATTGGTCAATATATGATTGGATCTATTTTTGATTCCACTTCCCTCTCTTATTTGTGTGGCCTTGGTCAAGTTACTCTCCAACTTAATCTCATCACTTGTGAAATGATGAGGCTGGAGTAGACAGCCTCTAAGACCACTTATAGCTTTAAGTGTATGTTCTTACAACAAAGCAGAAATACTGTTGGGAGTCAGAAAATCAGGCTCCAAACACCAACTCTGGACATAAGCTAACTGAGCGATCTTGGAGAAGTCACTCAACCAACCTCTCTGAGCCTTAGTTCCTTGATCTGTAAAATAGGTCTAATATTTGCCTTGGCTAACTCATTCATGTTTCATAAGGAAATTGCTGTGTAAACTTGAAGGTACCACATAAAAGTGACTTATTGTTATGGCTACTATTATAATAATTATCATAATACCTATTATTAAAGCAGTAATAGATGTTAGAGTTGGAAAAGATCCTAAGAATAAAGATGGTAAAGACTGGAAAGGGCCCTTAGAACATAAGAAAAGGGAAGGACTTTGAATCGTGGTACACTGAAGGTTAAACATGCCCAAAGCGGACCTTCCTGCAAGGCACCAAGCACAAGGGTAATCCAGCATTGGGGCCATGTCGTGACAACACTGAAAGGAGTTGGTGTTTTGGTATGACATGCCAAGCCTTGGGTAGTCCCTTGAACCTCCCCCTCCACACTGTGAAGAAGAGAGGGCAAGGCAGGGAATAAGTCCCCATCAGGGGACAAGGTTGGGGAGTGGCAGGGGGAGACCATACTCCATGGGTAATCCCACATGAAGCATGGCCTTAACTAGGTGCTTTTGTGTCTGGGACTTGGACACCTTTTCTGTCATGATTTTCTTTCCTGAATAGACAACTAAACGTTGTGGAAGTGCATGTATCCAGGTTTGGAGGCAATCTCATAAACTGAGAAATCTGGAGATCCTAGATCCAGTGAGTGGTTGTAAGAGAAGCTTTTATATCAAAAAAGACAATTACTAATAGAGGAGCATGCTAGGCTCTTGTCTAGCTTGCTAGAGAGATAGAATTGAAAAGAGACAATGCAAAACCAAAGCAAAATTTAAAATACCTCATCAGCAATCCTGAAAACTGCTTTCATGTTGAGATTAGGTTTAAAGTATCAGACTCCCGGAAGATTGTAACAGGAGTTATAAATTAAGTTGCTGAATCCTATTGTAAGTTGTTCCGTCAATACATACTCATGAGTCTTTTGTGTCCTTTAGCATTTATTCTCTATGTAGGAAATAAATACCTGTCCCATACCTGATTTACACAGCACACTGAGTGCCTTTCTCCTCACCCCTTTCAGAGAGATATAAACATATGCCAAAATCTAAATGTTAAATAAGCTGTTCCCAAAGTGCTGGGTTTGGGGTTTAAAGAGCCAAAGAGTATGAGGGGAGAAAAAAGGAGTCTAGTGCCCTTCTCAACAGAAGTCAAGCTTTCCCAGGACTAAAGCTACTCCCTACAACAAGCAGAGGGGCCCTTAGTGGAGAAAGGAGTGGCCATAGTCCTTGCGGTTCCTTAATGTTAAAAACAAAATAGATTGGCCTTGCCTCTAGATAGGTTCATGCCCCATGCTTAGATGAAGAGGTGGTATTTCTGATATGGATGATTCTGGATAACACTTTGCTAGGGAATCAATGCACCAAGAGAAAGAGTAAAGGTACAGGACCTGATGACCCAAGGACCTACAAGCCTTCGTTATTCAAAGGTCAAGTGAATCTTTCTCTTCCATAACAATCCATTCAGTCTCTGTAAGACTTGGAGGTTTTACAAAACCAAGATGGGTCAGTAAACACTTAAAGCAATAGACTTTTATTGTAGTCTTTTAGTCTGCATGAGGTAGCATGGAAAAAATGAGGTAAAAGAAGGGAAACAACCAGGACCCTCAGTGAGGGTCATGGCTTTTTGAGGAAAGGGGGCAGACTCTTATCAAAACAGGACTGACTGCTTTCCCGTCTCCAGTGTCTCAGGTGGAGAGGTCCAGTGAGTCAACCAATGGGCCCTCTGCTCTACATTCATGGGGTATGAAAATTTCTAACAGTTTCTGAGAAAGACGGGAAGAAGGGATACCAGGCAGGAGGAAGGGCAGGTCCAGAGAAGAGATAATCTGCTGGAAAAGAGGTCAGACCCCCTCCCCCCAAAAAAACCATAGAGTTTAGGGGTGACTGCAGCTTGAATGGATGAACATGTTCCTGGGTCAGCATCTCAGGAAGGAGTTCCAGGGCACCAGTTTTCCTAATCTGTGTCCCTGGGAGAGCAGTGGAGCTAGTCTATGTGTGTCTACAGTCAGCAGTTCTCTGAACTGGTCTGAGCTAATCTAGTAACCAAGGGTAGTGCCACTGATGAAAACTGAGCCCAAGCTATCCAAGAACTGGGTCTGACCTGCCTCCTTCCTATTGCCCACCTCCCAGTCTCAAAATGAGTAAGAGCAACTGAGGGAGAAACAGGCCCTTCACACAGAGATGGAGGCAGAGAAAGATAGGTGGACATATTCCAGCATCACCTCAACAGCCTTGAGAACCAGTGAAGACAGACAGACAAATCCTGTGTTAGGTTTGCCTCCAAGCTCCCAATACCCAGCCCTTGAATCCTTTGTAGCAGAAGCTACCCTCCTCAATGGAACCAGACGCCTCCTCTGGGGCACCAGCTATGCCAAGACCACTTCCAAGGCTTCCCTTAAGGATCCTCTAAATCCTGGAGGCCAAGGTGAAGGACTTCAGCTTCCACCTACCTGACCTCTCCCAGCAGCCAGGATGGAGCCTTGCTCACCCAGACCAAATGCAGCCTTCCCTCTACCTCTCACACTTAACGAGCAGCTAACACAGTCTTCCATGCCATTGACCTCACAGGGGAACTGCCGCTTTTGGGAAGATAATGAAGTTTCACTCCCAGGCCTCCTGTGGCTGCCAGGGAGCAAACACTCAGAGGGAGGAAATAGGGAACTTTACAATTAGCCTAATTGGCCTTTACCAGGTTGAAGTTTACAGTGTAATTTCCCCCCAAGGAAGCAAGGCCATGATTGAATTTTGTCTTCATTTTAATTCCAGCTCCTGATCACAAGTATTTGCATCTTCATTCAAGCTCAGTCAGTGCTGGGGTAATGGCAGGGAGAGCAGAGGAAGGGAAGGGAAGGTGAGAAAAAGGGAGGGGAGGGAGGAAGTGGAGAGGGAGGAGACAGGGACTAGAGGAGTGGAGAGGAGAGGAGAAAAAGTAGGCGAAGGGAGGGAAAGAGAAAAAAAATGGAATGTGGGGGTATATCTAAGAACTTGTGACTTGTGAATTGGTGTATGTGTGTCTATGTATGTACCACAGATGTGGGCCAGCGTTCGTCCCTGCTCCATGAAGTCATGGGCTTTCTAATACATGTCTGAATGTGAATTTATGTATTTGTCAGTATGGATGAGTGTGAGCACATGCCTTTATAGAGTATTACGTATGTGTGCTCATGTGTGTGAATTTGTGTATGTGT